>NC_052310.1:40684324-40954324 GCF_016432855.1 Salvelinus namaycush | reverse complement strand
AATCAAATCAAATTGTATTAGTCACATGCGCCGAATACAACAGGTAGACCTTACAGTGAAATGCTTACTTACGAGCCCCTAACTGACAGTGCAGTTTTAAAAAATACGGATAAGAATAAGAGATAAAAGTAACAAGTAATTAAAGAGGAGCAGTAAAAAAAATAACAATATATACAGGAGGGTGCCAGTACAGAGTCAATGTGCGGGGGCACCGGTTAGTTGAGGTAGTATGTACATGTAGGTAGAGTTAATTAAAGTGACTACGCAGAGATGACAACAGAGAGTGGCAGTGGTGTGGAGAGGGGAGGGGGGGGGGGGCAATGTCAATAATCTGGGTAGCCATTTGACTAGATGTTCAGGAGTCTTATGGTTTGGGGGTATTGTGTGTCAATTGATGAGGGGGAAAATATATTTAATACATTTTAGAATAAAGCTGTAACATAACAAAATGTGGAAAAAGTCAAGGGGTCTGAATACTTTCTATACGCCAAATATATTTAAATTTATTTAAATTTCTGTATACAAATTTCCCATTTCTGTATACACAGGAGGCAGTCTGTAAGTATCAGTCACCACAGAGATATACCACATACGAGAGGAAGTGCTGACTGATGTGTAGGGCGGGCTATGTCCCCAATGACTCATGAGGAGTTATTGACCACCTGTCGTAATTGTCTGAATATAATGCCAAATATGCTGGCTTTGATACAAGTATGGTTTAATGGACGTGAACGGCATGAAAGGTAAAAGCAGGAACAACTAATGCCACATGTTCAACGAGAAAACAACTCAAACTTATTCAGTGATGTAAAACCTGCTAAAGTAGACGGTATATATGCAAAAGTTCAAGGCATTTTCATTGACAACCTATTTAAAACACCCTACCGTAGTTTGACCGACCTACATACGGGTTAACATGCATGTAAACAGAGTGAAGGCTAGAGATCATCTAATGATCATCTAATGAGATCCGATTCGGCTTGTCCAAAACGTAGCAGACGGCCATTTCTCACTATATTCATCAAGCACTATGTGTTGATGGGTTCATTACCATCAAATTAGTGCTAGAAATCATGGCGGAGCTCTGAAATGAGGTGGAAAGACAGCACTGATAAGATTAATGATAAATACATTAGCCAAGTGCTAGCATAGCTCTGGAGTGATTGATGATGTACACGTTAGCAGTATGGTAGCATGTAACACTGGTAAGATAAATGATAAATACCTTAGTGTTGTGTTAGCCATGTGCTAGCTCTTAACACGTTTGAGACCAACCACTCACAGCCCACACTAGTATGTACTAGTAGGGGTACCACCTTAACAACTGGTGACAAACCTTTTGTAACAGTTCACCCTTTTGTAACAGTTCACAGAAATCATTTGTAGCCTATTTATTCTTCAAAAATACACTGAACAAAAATATAAATGCAACATGTAAAGTGTTGGACCCATGTTTCATGAGCTGAAATGAAAGATCCCAGAAATCTTCCATATGCAGAAAAAGCCTATTTCTCTCACATTTTGAGCACAAATTTGTTTACATCGCTGTTAGTGAGCATTTCTCCTTTAGCCAAGATAATCCATCCACCTGACAGGTGTGGCATATCAAGAAGCTGATTAAACAGCATGATCATTACACAGGTGCACCTTGTGCTGGGGATAATAAAAGGCCCCTCTAAAATGTGCAGTTTTGTCACACAACACAATGCCACAGATGTCTCAAGTTTTGAGGGGAGCGTGCAATTGGCATGCTAACTGCAGGAAAGTCCACCAGAGCTGCTGCCAGATCATTTAATGTTAATTTCTCTACCATAAGCTGCCTCCAACGTCATTTTAGAGAATTTAGTACGTCCAACTGGCATCACAACCGCAGACCACGTGTATGGCGTTGTGTGGGCAGGCGGTTTGCTGATGTTAACGTTATGAACAAAGTGCCCCATGGTGGAGGTGGGGTTATGGTATGGGCAGGCATAAGCTATGGACAACAAACATAACTGCATTTAATCGATGGCAATTTGAATGTACAGAGATACCGTGACGAGATCCTGAGGTACATTGTCATGCCATTCATCCTCCGCCATCACCTCATGTTTAAACATGATAACGCACAGCCCCATATTGCAAGGATCTGTACACCATTTCTGGAAGCTGAAAATGTCCCAGTTCTTCCATGGCCTGCATACTCACCAGACATGTCGATGTGTACAAAAGTGTGTTCTATTTCCCGCCAATATCCAGTAATTTCATAAAGTAATTGAAAAGGAGTGGGACAACATTCCACATGCCACAATCAACAGCTTGATCAACTATGCAAAGGAGATGTGTCGAGTAAAATGGTGAGTAAAATGGTGGTCACAGCAGATACTGACTGGTTTTCTGATCCACCAACAGTTGCATATCTGTATTCCTAGTCAGATTAGGTTCCTAATGAATTCATTTCAATTGGCTGATTTCCTTCTTCAAAATTGTTGCATGTAGCATTTGTATTTTTTGCTAGAAATTAGGCAGAAAATTGGGCTATCCAGGTGAAAAAACAGACATGTTTAGCAGTGACAGCGAAGGGACAAACATTAGAAGCTCAGACAGTTGGGCTACAAACAGTGGAGTGTGTGATATGGATATACTGTATGGACTGAGTCTCACTGCTGAGAGTGGCTGTCACAGTTGACAGGGTTTAGCATGGCAGCTAATTTCTGTCGTGGGGGGAAAGAGAATGAAACGGTAACAAACAGTAGTCTGAAGTGCTGCCTCAGGCCCTGTGCATCTGCCATGGAGATGGATACAGGAGGAAGAGGGGGAACGGGAGAAGGGGGGTGGGGTGTTTTAGTCGAGCGGGAGAGGATGAGAAAAGATAGGGAAGGGGCATTACGATTTGTACATATGTAAATAGTACACATATATAAAGGGGGGGACTTGTTAGAGTGTAGAACCATAACATTTTGTGAAAAATTCTGAAAAGAAGGAAATAAAATAGTGGTAGCATTCAGTGAGAGTATGTCTTGGACTATAGACCCAGAGCTCTGTGTCCCTCTGTAGTGCCCTTTGCTACGTAGGCCCTAGGGGGCACTGCGAGTGCATGTCAGGGTCAACCATGTGCATGTCAGGCACCACTACTGCTATATATCAGTTAATATGAGTCTTTAAGTTTGAACTATTAATACACAGTAGATAGACGTTTTGTGTTTCCGGTCTGTGTGGGTGTTTTGTACCGGATGTAATAGTGGTGAAGTTTGGTGTAGCAGTAAATAGTTTGTGTGGTAATTATCTGGAGGTGAAATGGATCCACAGAGCCAGCAGGGGGGTGATAGCCTCTCTGCCTCCCATTTCCCACCCAGCGCTATCATCCCTCACAACGTAGGCAGACATGCGAGAAATTAAGACTGGGCCAATACAGATCGCTACTGCTAACAGGCCAGTCACACACATACTGTAGGATAAATACTCACACAGACAGATACACATACTGTAGCAGAAATACTCACACAGACAGATGCACACATACTGTAGCAGAAATACTCACACAGACAGATACACACATATTGTAGCAGAAATACTCACACAGACAGATACACACATACTGTAGCAGAAACACTCACACAGACAGATACACACATACTGTAGCAGAAACACTCACACAGACAGATACACACATACTGTAGCAGAAACACTCACACAGACAGATACACACATACTGTAGCAGAAACACTCACACAGACAGATACACACATACTGTAGCGGAAACACTCACACAGACAGATACACACATACTGTAGCGGAAACACTCACACAGACAGATACACACATACTGTAGCAGAAACACTCACACAGACAGATACACACATACTGTAGCGGAAACACTCACACAGACAGATACACACATACTGTAGCGGAAACACTCACACAGACAGATACACACATACTGTAGCAGAAACACTCACACAGACAGATACACACATACTGTAGCAGAAACACTCACACAGACAGATACACACATACTGTAGGAGAAACACTCACACAGACAGATACACACATACTGTAGCGGAAACACTCACACAGACAGATACACACATACTGTAGCGGAAACACTCACACAGACAGATACACACATACTGTAGCGGAAACACTCACACAGACAGATACACACATACTGTAGCAGAAACACTCACACAGACAGATACACACATACTGTAGCAGA
Source organism: Salvelinus namaycush (assembly GCF_016432855.1). Taxonomy (NCBI): domain Eukaryota; kingdom Metazoa; phylum Chordata; class Actinopteri; order Salmoniformes; family Salmonidae; genus Salvelinus; species Salvelinus namaycush. The sequence goes on along the minus strand of NC_052310.1, from coordinate 40,950,129 downwards.
AACACTCACACAGACAGATACACACATACTGTAGCAGAAACACTCACACAGACAGATACACACATACTGTAGCAGAAATACTCACACAGACAGATACACACATACTGTAGCGGAAACACTCACACAGACAGATACACACATACTGTAGCAGAAACACTCACACAGACAGATACACACATACTGTAGCGGAAACACTCACACAGACAGATACACACATACTGTAGCGGAAACACTCACACAGACAGATGTACCCTGAGGCAGAACGCACATATTACATTTTTCTATTTAAGATACACATCACATACACATCAATGGAGTTGGTCACACACACACACACACACACACACACACACACACACACACACACACACACACACACACACACACACACACACACACACACACACACACACACACACACACACACACACACACACACACCCAGGCACACCTCCAGTGTCTCCACTCTGAGTAAAGGGATGAGGAAATGTCGTCTGTGTAATGGTCAGTCGTTCAGACGGTCTCTTGTCCTTTGTCTTCTATGGTCAGATTCAATTTCAGCTGTGTGATTACAGGCTGCTGTGCTACTGCAGCCATCTCCCTCTCACCGGTGGGGTCTTTAGGGGTCCGGACAAATTTGAAGGCCAATTGAGTTTTAATATAAATCACGCTGGGATGCTGAGGACACATCCCTATGCTGGAAATTAACATCCTCCCAAGCACACCCCCACATGCACACACACGTTGTGAATGTCTACAGCCTGCATGGACACGCTCGCACGCACGCACGCGCACGCACACACGCGCGCACACACACACACACACGCACGCACGCGCGCACACACACTCTGTAGATGCCTACAGCCTGCACCACACCACAGCTGTGTTCACTTCCCAATGTCACTCAGTATATTGCCCCACTGCACACCTGAGTAGTGTGTGCATGCTGCATAGCTTTAGCCCTATCTTTCTCTCCCAATTTTTCACACTCTACCTGTCTCTACCCTCCTCCCTCCGCACCCCCATCCATCCCACACTCACTCACTCACTATCTCTCTCACTATCTCTCTCTCTCTCTCTCTCTCATCTCTCTCTCTTTCTCTCCCTCTCTCTCTTTCTCTCTCTCTCCCTCTCACTCTCTCTTTCTCTCTCTCACTCACTCTCTCCATCTCTGTGGATTATGAGCCAGAGAGGGATTCCTATTATCCTAATGGGAGAGGCGATGGTGCCCTCCAGCCACGCTCCGATTGGCTCCAGAGCTGTACTTATACACAGCAGCAGAGTTCACTGTGAGTTCAGTGGAATGTGTGTGTGTGCGCGCACAGTGATGGGGGAAGAGGAGGCTAGTGAGAGATGGGTAAAGACAGGAAGAAACAACAGGGTTGGAATCATTAGAAAAGACTGTTTTTAAATTGTAAATGGTCAGAATGCTATACAGATGAGCATAGATTTTATGCCAGCTGGTTAAGTTATTGCTGACTGATACAAAACTATGAACAAAGTTAGGTTACAGGCTACACCTGGAATTATCAAACTATGATTTAAGTTTGATTAACATAATCAACACACACATAGACAGACACACACACTCACACAAAGAAGTAATTAGGGTTGCCGTCTGCTACTACACTGTGTATCTTTAGTCCTGACTGAGCAGTCTGGGACACCTGCCCAGCCCCACCCCACAAGTCTGTATCAGTCACAACAACACTAATAGCAATCTGATGCTCATCAGCATCTGTAGCTAACATAACGGTTACAGATAAGTGTGAGAGTGAATGCAGAATCCAATTGACTGATGTGTTAGTGTAGCGGCCCGCACCATGGTTTGAGGCGTTTCTGGATTGGGATCATCAAGTTTCTGGATTGGGACCATAAAACAGAAAAGTCCCATCCGCCTCTGTCATAAATATGCTAAAGAGGGGAGATGAGGGAGTGGGTAGGAGCTTCATGAATGTGGAGAACCTAAGAAAGAAATTAAGTACAATGCTGTTTGGCAAACTGTAGACAACCACCATTTTTTCCCTATCACTGGCAACATCTCTCTCTGTGTGCTTCAGTAATGATGGTGTAAGTAGACATTACATTTTTAAAAAGTTGTTGAAGGGTTCTTTACTGCTCAGGAAGGGTTCTTTACTGGTGTGATGGTTGTGAAGAACCATCCTGTTCTTTCCCTCTCCACCATGTTCTCCTTTACGCCATGAAATCTACACTGGTAAAAAGTTAAACTACAGGCTATTGGTTTCAGTAAAAGTATGGTGAACAAAAACAACTTACTGCATTTTGTGTATATGTGTCAACCGTCAGTGGATGTGTTGTACCAGTTTAGGTGGTTGATGGTTTTGTTGTCAAAGATTGAGCACCTCTTTTAACTGTCAGTTCTGCAGTCTTTGTAAGTGCATGTGACAAGAAAGAGCTTCACTATGAAGATGGCAGTTAGTTGCCTGGAAGTTGCTGTGAATTTTGTATTACCTAACTGGCAACTAGCTGTCAGTAAAATATTGTAAAATGCACAGTAACTTAATAGTCGGTAACTGCTAGTAACTTACTGTACTTTCTCTGAAGTTTACTGATTACAAGATAGCTTAACATTAGTTGACAACTACTAAGCATTCTTTGTGGTGAGCACACTTGGAACAGCCTAACCTGGCCTCAACCTTTTGGTTGACAGCCAACTGACCTCCTGACCACAACATAAGGTCAGTGAGCATGACAGAGATCAGCCACAGTGTTACTGAGAATTTTACAATAACTACTTGCAGCAAGCTGACAGTAAATTATTGAAAAATAAGCATGAACTTTCTGATAACCAACTGCCATTAAGTTACTTGGAAAAGCAAAGTAACCTCTTAACAGTGTTGCTCTCGATTGTCACAAGCTTTTACAAAGATTGTGAACAAATTAAGAACTCAACCTTCATCAACATAATGATAAACTCACTTAATTTAAACTGGTACAACACTTCCACTAACGGTCGGCACAAATACAACATATTTTAGACCATGCCCCCAAATATGCTAATGAGCCCCCGCCAACACATTGCCCCACCTATATTTCAAAGTGCATTAACGATTGTACAATACATTGAATATATTGGGTAGAATTTATTTTCCATTATAATAGATTTTGCGCACATGTACCCTTAAAAGTACCAACCAGTACCATGTGAGTACCTAACAGTGTGTGCCATAAGCGCATCTGAAGTATCCTATAAGTATAACTGTAGAACCTGTCATTGGTTCTAACTGGAATCAAAGGGTTCTTCATGAGAGGGTTTTTAATGGAACTGAAAAGGGTTCCCCTACACCAGGGCTGTTCAATTCCAGTCCTGGAGGCCTGAAACATTTCAGTTTTTTTTCTATCTGGTAGTTAATTGCACTCACCTGGTGTCCCAGGTCTGAATTGGTCCCTGGTTGGAAGGAGAGCATGAAAAACACAAGTGTTTCAGCCCTCCAGGACCGGAATTGAACAGCTCTTCCCTACAGGTACAAATCAAAGGGTTCTGCATGGCACCCAAAAGGGTTCACCCATAGGGACAGATTACAGTATCCTGCAACCAGAGGGATCATGAGAGGGTTTTTACAAACAATCCAATTGGGTTACCATACAGGGACAAAAAACAAAACAGGGTTCCTTGTGAGAGAGCTCTAAAAAATCTAATGGTTCTATGTGGCATCCAAAAGGATTCCCCATAGGGACAAATGACAACATGTCTATAGGTTCTAATCTTTTAACAATCTGTATCATATTCACAGACCCGGTGGCGCAGCAGGAAAGTCAGGTCGTTGGCAACTGAGAGGTTGGCAGCTCAAATCCCAAGTGAGGTTGACTCCCAAGTAATCAGAATACAGCTGCATACTGTCCCTTACAGCAATAATGCTTTAATCTAGCTCTAAAAACACAATAGCTTTTTGTATAATTACCGTATTTTCACTGCAAGCATAAACAAGACACTGTACCGCATTGGTACATTCTAAATATTGATAGTGTATCTTCTATCGTGTCCTCTCCATGCTGCAAATATGCATTTCAAATGTGTTGCTTGCGTGTAAGGTACATATGTTTTCCGTGTGACTTGCGTGTTCTCCATGTGTTGCCTTCTCCATGTTCTCCACCTTCCGCTGCAGTGTTCCCAAGTTAGCGCTCTGATGGGCGTTCTGGTGGCATCGTTACCATCGGAATCTCTACGGAACGACCTTCAACCATTGCTCCATCAAATAGGGCAACATCATAAACTGGAGTGACAGGAGTTCTGGGGAGAAAAATGTGTGTACGTGAGTAAGGCCTCCGCTCTTTCTTTCTCTCCCTCTGTGTCTGGTAGAAGGTGGTATTGTGGATTTAGCTGACGATTTACGTGACAATAGTTGATCGTTTAGTGTATGATGCTGTCAGTCCCACTAGGTGGGAACTGCATTTCTACTGGCTGCCGTTGATGAAATGACTTGATGGATATTCAGCCTTACGGGACAGAGACACTGACTCTTCTCTCTTTTCCTTTTTTTGTGGGTTTTTCTCCGATCACAAGTTTGCCTTGCTTGTGATGAAAACACCAACCTCCTAATTCCCAGTTTGAACGCTAAAGAAACTGCAGGGATTGATTCCCAAGTCCTGCACCTGTTCCAGATACACAAGCAGGACGAACGTTCCCAGCCGCCATGAGCGGTGGGTCATGAGGACACGGATTCTCATGACTATTATAACGTGACAGTATCAGCATGGGAGGCTTAAAGGGTTAACACTGTAAGATCTTGTTAGAGTCCAAATTCCAAGGCAGAAAACAGACATTTTCCCAAGGAAACAACAAACAAGCATCTCAAAGTCGTCACGGTAAAACAGACTCTTGCATCCCAACCACAGGGACATTTTCTGTAATATCTCTATTTGGTTTCATTTTGCGAATAGGACTTCAATTTGTGTATAAGTCAGATACATTTAGATGACCAAAAAGGGGAACTACAAATGCCATTAGGGCTTTTGAGCATGAGGTAGGCTACTGCTACACATACACACACACTTCTCCTCAGCCTGGATGGAGATCAGCTGTAGTATGATAACCTAAAAGATTACGATCCCATTTTGTTGTTTCACGAGTATTATGTAGTTAAATAGTCATTACAATGGCATGTAGAGTGGAACTACTGCGCAGGCACATCCTACATCTGTCATGCCTGATTGCGGCTTACACATTTAGGAAAGGCACATCTAGATACATTCGAAATCGCAATTAAAAGCTCAATCCAAACACACACTCTTTGAAATGAACAGATCACGTTGAGGATTAGTGTCGAGGGTCAGGAGGTTAATAGGGGTCAGTTTCCTCTGAGCACAGAGACCCGAGGCCTGCTCAGTCCAGCCTCAGTGGTCAGATCTGTTACCGTGCTGAAGTCTAGACGGCTCGGCTCGCCTTTCTCCCTTTGTCCATCTGTGTGTTTGATCTGTTGTGGGCCTTACCCATTTTCAGGATGTTTGTGTGTATGTGTGTGTGTGTGTGTTTCAGAAGCTGTTGAAACATGGGAAAACAGAGCCTCCCAGAGGATCACTGAAGGCCAGAGACAACATGAAGACATGTTGATACAGCAGCATTATATTTCTACCCATATTGCCTACAGATACTGTACCAACAATGGCTTAGCACCATAGAAATGCCTCCCAAAAGGACACTAAATACACAAAGAGGTCATGTTTTGTACCAATCTGTTGAAGGCAAAGTGGAAGGAAAGGTGTGTTTCTCATTTTTATTCACAAGCTCTCCTGAAAACAAGGTTATCGACCTCATGTATAAGGGCACAAGGCGAGACCCAGATGCATGGTTGGAGTCTTAGATGTTTATTCATCCTAAAAGGGGTCGGCAAGAGAATGGTCGTGTACAGGCAAAAGGTCAAAACCAGTTCAGAGTCCAGTAGGTACCGAAGGGCAGGCAGGCTCGAGGTCAGGGCATGCAGAATGGTCAGGCAGGCGGGAATGGAATCCAGAAAACAGGCAAGGGTCAAAACCGGGAGGACTAGCAAAGAGAAGAGTAGAGAAAAAGGAGTATGGGACAAAACACGCTGGTTGACTTGACAAACATACAAGACAAACTGGCACATAGAGACAGGAAACACAGGGATAAATACACTGGGGAAAATAAGCGACACCTGGAGGGGGTGGAGACAATCACAAGGACAGGTGAAACAGATCAGGGTGTGACATCAAGAGAAAGATCGAGTGAGCCATTTGTACACTGAAACAAAAGGTTAAATGGTTCTTCCTCAGCTCTTAAGGTTCCTTGGAGAACTCTTGCCCGATAACATGCCTTAGAGTTAAGTATGTGGTTCTTGACATGGCATCTACTGTTCTTCAGAATTCTAAAAGGTTCTTGAAATACATGGAATCCTGCAGAGATGTGTCCCTTTCATAGCACACAGTAAATTGCCCAGCATTAACTAATGTTGATTTTTCAGCGTATCATTTTTTGTGGTGATTCAAGAGTTAAATTAACACTGTAAATAGTTAAATTGATAGTCAGTAGTGTACAATAACCTGTGTTGGTGTTAATAACCATAGTTGAACCAAAACCAAGCCCATCATTATCATATTTCCCAGCATGTTCTTTTGCAGGTTGATTTTTGTTTGTTTCAATATCTATGTTTTTGCTAATTGATTGATTAATGAATCTTATGCTACTCAAATATATATATTTCTAAACTCTTCCTATCTGCTACTTGGACTTATTGCACCAGTTACTGAAATGGTTGTCCCAGTATAGGGTAGTCTCATATCTTGATCTTCCCAACCCTGGCAGTCATTCTGAATGCAGGTTGCAGGTGAATAAAACAGAAAAGTTGGATAACCCTACTCTGTCAGGATTTCAATAGGATTTACACATCTCTTTGCAAGCCAGCATAATGTGATTTACAGGCCTGATGTGGTCTGTAAACTTTATGTTTCAGCCCACTGTATTATGGTAAAATGAGACGCTCAAAAGAAGGAATTATGACATATGTAACATATTTCCTTAAATAACTCAATTTGAATAACAACATATTCACTTAGGATCTCACATGGTGAAGGCCACATGCCTTTAAATTAATGAATGCAACAACCATCTCTCGGTCACTAGCAAACGCAGCCATGGGTGGTACTTGTAATTCTCAAATTCACTCAAAAGGCAAAAGGGAAATATGCAAATAAGGCTCAACACCCTACAACAGGGCTATTCAATTCCATTCCTGGATGGATGAAACATTTCTGGTTTGGGATTTTTGTATAGTTTGTCAAGGAACCATCCCATGTATGGTTCTTCAGAGACCATAAAATGGTTCCCCTATGGCATCACTTTCAATAACCTTGCCCCTTTATTTTTAAGAATGTAGGAGGGAGAAAATATGTATTGGACAGAAGGTGTAAGACAAATGGATTACTACAACTGCAGGAATATGGCCTTGGAGTGTGTGTGTGTGTGTGTGTGTGTGTGTGTGTGTGTGTGTGTGTGTGTGTGTGTGTGTGTGTGTGTGTGTGTGTGTGTGTGTGTGTGTGTGTGTGTGTGTGTGTGTGGGTGTGGGTGTGTGTGTGTGTGTGGGTGTGTGTGTGTGTGTGTGTGTGCGCGTGTGCGTGAAAACCTGACAGAAAATTATCATCAGTAGTGATAAATAGTGATTCAAAATCCAGCTCCTCTATTATTGATTAGGAGCTGAATGATACATTACCCTAGTCTTCTGAACACCTGCAACGTGAGGGTGTTTTAAAACCATCAACTGCACGTTTAGAAACAGTTTGTGGGGAAACACTGACCTCTGTATTCTTCCTCAATATTCAGTGTAGACAAATACACTGCAATACTCTTCCTACAAGACTTCCTGATTCTTAAATGGTATAGGCCTAAGTACATTGATACATTAAGTAACAAAACGTATTCTTTTTTTTCCCAAACAAGACTGAGCCGTGCATGTGTGTGTGTGCGTGTGTGTGTGTGTGTCTGTGAAAGTATGGTGCAGACAGACTGTGGATGACTATAGTTTGGGGGAGTGTAAGTGTGTGTATTTGTGTCTGACTCAGAGTTATGTCTGTGTTAATGCATCGTGTCAGTTATCCTCTAGAGGAGATTATTTAGATAAACAGAGTCATTACTCAGTGTGTTATCTGAGAGACAAGAGGAGTGTGAGAGACCACAGCACAGCCGTCACGCCTGTTACAGCCTTCAGTGTGTGCTATGGCTGTGCACCGCACAGTCACGCCTCTTAGAGGTGTGTGTGTGTGTGTGTTTGTGTGTGTGTGTGTCAGCAGTGCTTATTAAGTTACAACAGAGTGAAGGGTCAGACCTAGTGGTCACTTTTTGTGCCCCATTCTCCCTCCTGTGTAGTGTGTGTGTGTGTGTGTGTGTGTGTGTGTGTGTGTGTGTGTGTGTGTGTGTGTGTGTGTGTGTGTGTGTGTGTGTGTGTGTGTGTGTGTGTGTGTGTGTGTGTGTGTGTGTGTGAGTGAGTGTGTACGTGTGCCTTTGTCCCTCTCGCTCTCTGAAATGTCATTGTGTCTTTCAAGGTACTCTGCGACCTACTTCCTGCAGAGCCAACATAAAACTGAGTTTGTGTGTGTAACACGTCAAAACACTTGATCCCCCACACACACATAAAACCAGTAAGTACCTGTAGAAGCCCATACAGACATAGGATCTAAGGCTTCCATAGCCATGGGTCAGATTACTATTGCTCACTGTTCCTGTGCGACACAGAGTAGACCTACTGTATTACAATAGCAATTTGGGGATCTGTGTTGAAATGTATCTATAGCAGAACAGCAATGATCAAATGCTCAAATACATTTACAGAACTTCTGATCATTGTCTTGCCTTAGTACCTGACTTGCTTATCTTAGACCACCTTTAGCAAAACTTTAAATACAAAATGTCCTCAGTGTATACAAAATTCACTGTTAAGCATTCTGTTCACAGAATATAACACATTGTTTTCAACAGAAGAGAAATGTGTGCAAGTGTGTTCACTGTTTCCGTCAATCAGTAAATACTACACAAAATTCAAAATCACGCCATCAGTGCCATACCTTGTATAATATATGGAAAGATCTAGGCAATAAGGACTGTCTAATTGTTAGGATTTTTTTTGTACAATATTGCGGACATGCAGAGATGCAGAGAATGAAGTTGGGTTACCTCTAAGTAGCTTTGGGTTCCTCCTATTTCATCATCTCCGACATTGTGACCTTCCATTATGGAGCGTTGCCTTGGTGTGGATTGAGGCCTATACATTCATATCAGTTGTGTTCCTCCATTGTATTCACCTTTCCTTATTTCTATAGTGGATTGTGTTTCTGTTCAGCAATGGAAATTCTACAAAACAATGAGCAAATCAACATTTGTATTGATTACATGGAATTGGATTGTGATGATACCGATGAATGAATCCTGCAGGATTTGTGGTTATTTATTTGATGTATTTGATGTGTATGAAATTGTTTTGGTGTAATATACATAAAGTGAGAGTATTTCTGCACCTTTGGATCGTTGTACTTCCAATTTTGATCATCAGTGACTGCAAAGAAAAATGTATTGATCTACTTGGATTTTTCAAAGACAGACTAACTTTCTGTTTTGTCTGTTTGAACTCAAGAAATAAGTATGGTTGCGTTAAACTTTTTGAAAGCAGTCGTGTTCTTTTGATGTTTCCACTTGCAATTTTAACAGTATAATATAGTCTTGATGAATGCATTCATGTTTTGAGGAGGAAAACTAACTACATTTTGAAAAAAACTGCATTCACTGTGTTGCAAAAGTCCACAAAGCTCTATCTTGTGAACTCTGTTTTGAAAATCCACGACATTATTCCAAAAAATGCTGGTATGCGATTGAGAAAAACTGCAAATCATAGGCTCCAGTTTCACTTAAAAAAAACAATGATTCATGAATCCGTTTCTTAGATTTGGACTGGGAGAGAGAAGAAAGCAGGGGAGAGCGATAGAGAGACAGAGTAAGACATATCTCCAGGCCTATGTGAAAGTGAAGGTAGTTACAGTACATGGTCATAGTCCAGCTTTTCATGGTTGTGTGGTGTTTGATTGTCACGGCATCGTGAGGTACAGGTCAGACCCCATGCAGAGGACGGCCTTTGGGGGATTTTTCCACGCTCTGCTTCGGAACATGACTTCAAGCCCCTTTCGAGCACTGGTGAACAAACGCGGTGTTCCCTCATCACTCACTAGACGAGGCTATGGAGAAGACACCGGAGACAGTGTCACATATTACTCTTCTAAATTGACGCTGATTTGTTTACAGCCAAGGAGAGCCTAATTTACAACTTGACCATATTAAGTTGCTCTCTTTGATGTCTCTCCTTTTCTGGACTTAGACTCCACGCTGTGCTTCCAAAAGTGTTTTGGAACAGATTCAGCTTCCCATTTGAAAGCCTTAGAGATTTAGCTTGTGGCTGATGTGAGGGGTTTGTTTTATGTACAGTTAATGTGTGGTTAGGGTATGCCTAACCTAACATAGCAGGCGTAGAAAGACGCCTCAGCGGAGTCCCCACTTCCGTTTTTCAGGGGTTTCTTTGGGTTTCTCAGTGTAAGAGACTACACACTGGGCCCACACTGGTTGAATAAACGTTGTTTCAACGTAATTTGTCATAGTATTGTGACGTGGAATCAACGTGGAAAATACATTGGATATCTAAATGCATCCTTAGATACTTTTCAGTTAAGAACAAATTCTTATTTACAATGGCCTACCGGGCAACAGTGGGTTAACTGCCTTGTTCAGGGGCAGAACAACAGATTTTTGCCTTGTCAGCTTGGGGATTTGATCCAGCAACCTTTCAGTTACTGGCCCAACGCTCTAACCACTAGGATGCTTCAAATGAAAACCAAGATGACTACATTGAATGGAACATAGGCTACATGGGCCTGTACAGTATAAGCTATTTCAATCATATTGAAATCAATATTGTGACTAGGCTACTGTCTGTAATTTTTGCCTCAATGTGTTTCGTGATGTGTGACAATATGTGCGCAATGATGTACCCAATCTGTGTTTTAGTGCATTATTATTAAGTAAGCATAATAAGCCTATTTGCAGCCATAGGTGGTAATACAGTGGCAAGAAAAAGTATGTGAAGAATTTGGAATTACCTGGATTTCTGCATAGATTTGTCATAAAATGTGATCTGATCTTCATCTAAGTCACAACAATAGACAAACACAGTCTGCTTAAACTAATAACACACAAACAATTATACATTTTCAAGTCTTTATTGAACAGACTGTGTAATCATTCACAGTGCAGGGTGGGAAAAGTATGTGAACCCTTGGATTTAATAACTGGTTGACCCTCCTTTTTGCAGCAGTAACCTCAACCCAACATTTTCTGTAGTTGCGGATCAGACCTGCACAACGGTCAGGAGGAATTTTGGACCATTCCTCTTTGCAAAACTATCCGTTCAGCAATATTCTTAGGATGTCTGGTGTGAACCGCTCTTTTGAGGTCATGCCACAGCATCTCAATCGGGTTGAGGTCAGGACTCTGACTGGGCCACTCCAGAAGGCGTATTTTCTTCTGTTGAAGCCATTCTGTTGTTGATTTACTTCTGTGTTTTTTGTCGTTGTCCTGTTGCATCACCCAACTTCTGTTGAGCTTCAAATGGCGCACAGATAGCCTTACATTCCCCTGCAAAATGTCTTAATAAACTTGGGACTTTACTTTCCCGTCGATGATAGCAAGCTGTCCAGGCCCTGAGGCAGCCCCAAACCATTATGCTCCCTCCACGATACTTTACACTGGGGATGAGGTTTTAATGTTGTTGTTCTGTGCCTTTTTTTCTCCACACATAGTGTTGTGTGTTCATTCCAAACAACTCAACTTTAGTTTCATCTGTCCACCAAATATTTTGCCTGCAGCACTGTGGAACATCCAGGTGCACTTTGCGAACCTCAGACGTGCAGCAATGTTTTTTTTTGGACAGCCATGGCTTCTTCCGTAGTGTCCTCCCTTGAGGACGTCTTTAGCTGACATTCTAGGATTCTTTTTAACTTCATTGAGCATTCTGCACTGTGCTCTTGCAGTTATCTTTGCAGGAAGGCCACTCCTAGGGAGAGTAGCAACAGTCCACAATTTGTCAATTTGACTGATGAACATCAAGGCTTTTAGAGATACTTTGTAACCATTTCCTGCTTTATGCAAGTCAACAAATCTTAATCTTAGGTATTTTGAGATCTCTTTTCTTCAAGGCATGGTTCACATCAGGCAATGCTTCTTGTGAATAGCAAACTCAAGTTGTGTGAGTGTTTTTATAGGGCAGGGTAATCTCGTCACATTGATTGGATTCAAGGTTAGCTGACTCCTGACTCCAATTAGCTTTTGGAGAAGTCATTACCATTTGAAAGCAAACACTTTGAAGTTTGTGGAAATGTGACAGGAATGTAGTAGAATATAACACATTAGATCTGGTAAAAGATAATATAATGAAAAAAACAACAGTTTTTTTGTATTTTTTGAAATGCAAGAGAAAGGACATAATGTATTATTCCAGCCCAGTTGCAATTTAGATTTTGGCCACTAGATGCCAGCAGTGTATGTGCAAATATTTAGACTGATCCAAGGAACCATTGCATTTCTGTTCAAAGTTTTGTTTCAAGACTGCCCAAATGTGCCTAGTTGGTTTATTAATAACTTTTCAAGTTCAAAAATGTGCACTCTCCTCAAACAATAGCATGGTATTATGTCACTGTAATAGCTACTGTAAATTGGACAGTGCAGTTAGATTAACAAGAATTTAAGCTTTCTGCCAATATCAGATATGTCTATGTCCTGGGAAATGTTCTTGTTACTTACAACCTCATGCTAATCGCATTAGCCTACGTTAGCTCAACTCAACTCATCTCTCTCTCAGATTCCAACTGCTGATTCATGTTTGGACATATAAATACTGTAAATCTAGCAAAGAAAGGTCTGTTAACTGCTCACTTGAATATAGTCAGTTTAAGGATCAAAATTTCATGAAGTATGCTGTCTAGTGCAGTCAAACAATATTAATGTATTGGCAATATTAGAGACTCACTTGGACTCTTCTTTTGAGGATGCTGAGATCTTTATACATGGATACAACTTGTTCAGGTGGGATAGAAATCGATACGGGAGTTTCAGTTTACATCCAGAGTTATATTCCAGCAAAACAACATAAGGACTTCATGTTGAATGAATTAGAGGCGCTATGGGTACAGGTGCATTGACCACATTTGAAACCTAAACTAGTTGGTTGCTGCTATAGGCCACCTAGTGCTGATGTGAAACATCTTGATGTAATTTGTGAAATGTTGGATAAGGTATATAATGAAAATAGGGAAATGTATTTTTGGGGAGATATGAATATAGACTTTTTGAACACCAACTGTCTAATGACAAAGAAACGTATATTTCTGTTGCCAATCTATGTAACCTGACCCAAGTTATGACATCATCTACCAGAACGTTCCCTAATAGGTCCGGTATCACGTCAACTTGTATCAATCACATTTTTACTAACATGCTTGAACATTGTTCTAAAGCTGTATCAGTGGCACTAGGTTGCAGTGATCATAACTTGGTTGCTCTCACTAGGAAAACTAAAATACCAAAGGCTGGCCCTAAAGTAATCTACCGCCGGTCCTACAGAGGGTTCAATCAGGACTCATTTGTGGATGACATTAAGAATGTGCAATGGTTAGAAGTGTGTAGTAAGGATGATCCTGAAATGTCACTAAGTTTGTTTATGAGTATAGCTGATAAGCATGGCCCTTTAAGAAAATTCACTGTGAGGTCAAACGGTGCCCCATGGATTGATAATGAGCTGAGAAATTTAACGATTCAGCGTTATGATGCCAAAAAAGTAGAAGATAAATCTGGCACTCTGTTTGATAAGCAAAGATAATGTAAATTAAGAAATCTTGTGACCAAGCTAAACAAAGGAAAGAAGAAGGGCGCCTATCAGCAGAACATTTATGAAGTAAAGGGTGATGGGAAAAACTGTGGAGAACGTTGAACACTATTATGGGTAGGAATTCAAACATGTACGCCTCTTTTGTTGAATCACAGGGTATACTTATTACAAAACCACAGAACATCCAAATTACTTTAATGAATATTTGAAAGACAAAGTGTACAAGTTGAGGAATGCTATGATTCCAACTGATGGCTCCATGTCATATACCCTTATAAAAGATTGTGTCATGAAGGAGAGGCAATGCATGTTGGAATTTCACCAAGTAGAAAGGGAAACGGTAGACAGGATGTTGTTGTCTCTTTTGGATGACAAGTCACCTGGTACAGATAATCTTAACGCCAAATTGCTTAGAGTTACAGCTAACCAAATATCTACCCCATTCTCTCATATTTTGAATAAGTGCTTGATGTACGTGGTGTGCCCAGAAGTCTGGAACGAGTCAAAGGTTATTCCACTACCTAAGGATAGAAAATCTGCATTCACTGGTCCTAATAATCGTCCTATAAACTTGCTGCCTGTGTTAAGTAAACTATTGGAAAAAATCTACAGTTTTATATAGAGCCATAGCTGAATGGAACTCTTAACCAATCCATATTTCTCAGGCAAAAAAGAAATCCACCTTCAAGAAAAAAATAAAAGAACATCTAACGCGATAGACCATATGACTGGACAGGAAATAGAAACATCAACTGAATGTTAAATGTGTTTCCTGTCAGGTATTTTAATTGTCTGTATTGTATACTTGTTGAATGTTTGTGAAGTCTTGATTTGTGGTTGTTTGTAATGTCTTGTTAATTGGTGTTGGACCACAGGAAGATTAGCTAGCATTATGGCGTTAGCTAATGGGGATCCTAATAAAAATACATGATCGAGGGATTCTACCACACTGTAGAATCCCTCGATGATGTAGATTAATGCTTTCCAAAGGCACTGTACATTAGGGTGAGAAAGATTTTCAACATTTCTATGTGGATTTTTAATACAGTTTCAACGTATTTATAGTTAATCATAGTTCTGATGATTATGTTGAAATTAGATTGATGTAACAACTTGTTAGTAAGGTTAAGTCAATGTATTTATGTTGAAGTTTTACCCTAATTTCAATGTTTACAATGCTGGTTGAAATGAGAAGAAAACAGTACTGATTGGTGACCTTTTTCAAATCCAATGTATTTCCCACATTGATTCCACTCCCCAATACGTTGACCAGTTACGTTGAAAAAATGTTGATTTAAACAGTGAGGGTCTGTCTGTCTGTCTGTCTGTCTGTCTGTCTGTCTGTCTGTCTGTCTGTCTGTCTGTCTGTCTGTCTGTCTGTCTGTCTGTCTGTCTGTCTGTCTGTCTGTCTGTCTGTCTGTCTGTCTGTCTGTCTGTCTGTCTGTCTGTCTGTCTGCCTGCCTGCCTGCCTGCCTGCCTGCCTGCCTGCCTGCCTGCCTGCCTGCCTGCCTGCGAGTCTGTCTGCGAGTCTGTCTGCGAGTCTGTCTGTGAGTCTGTCTGTGTGTCTGATGGAGGCTGAGCTTATAGAGACTGTTTATCCCCTGTCTGTCTGGCTGATGGACCCTTTCTGGTCGCTTGCGTAGGTGTGTGTGTGTGTGTGCACGTGCGTGCATGCATCTCTCTTTGTGTGCACACTTGTGTGTATGTGTGTGTTTGCGCCTGAGTGTGTGTGACTGCAGGGGGAGAATGATGTACTGGCTAAATGAGCTGCTTTATCAGGGGGGCGGCTGCTGTCTGGGGCTTATGTCATCAATATCCTCTTATATAAACGTCAGCTGTGCCATTTTATTCAGACCTATTTCCCACACTACTGATTACATTAGCTCAGAATGGAGGGGAGCTGCTCCCTCGTTCTCCTACTCTCCATCCCTCACTCTCTTGCTCTCTCTTGCTCCCTATCTTACCATCCCTCACTCTCTATCTCCCTCCTCCCCGATCTAATCCTTTATACACTCTCTGTCCCCCATAACCTCCCACACGTTCTATATATCATTCTGAGAGAGAGAGAGAGAGAGAGAGAGAGAGAGAGAGAGAGAGAGAGAGAGAGAGAGAGAGAGAGAGAGAGAGAGAGAGAGAGAGAGAGAGAGAGAGAGAGAGAGAGAGAGAGAGAGAGAGAGAGAGAGAGAGACTCGGAGACAGGAGGGATAAAGAGCTACCGTCCCCCTTATGTCAGGTTTGCGAAACCCATTTGTTCTCCACTGTACGGTAAGTGGCTCAGGGAGACACTGTGTGTGTGTGTGTTTGCAGCAGGGAGACGTATGGCCAGATGGATGCTGCTGTAAAGCTCAAGGCCTTTCTGCTTCCTGGGGAGTGGATATTGTGTTGGCCAAGTGATTCATTACCAGGAGTTCAAGTGTGGAGGAGCCTGAGTGGGAGTCGGGCTGATTTAAAGAGAAATGTCAGCCTCAAAAGGACCATTAACACCTCACACACACTAGACCACACACAACCCAGTGCAGTGTGTGTGAAACATACCATATTCAGGAATACAATTGATTTAAATCCCTTTTTCTGTACTCTACAGTCAATTAAGTTGTGTGCTGTTGGAGTAGGAACAAAAGCCTTCCAAATCACTATACCCATTGATTTTATACTGTGTTGTCTGAAAGTGATGTATTAGGTAGGTAGTGTTATGTGTGTGTGTGCGTGTGTGCGTGTGTGCATGCGTACGTGTCTCAACAACGAACAACCGCTTCATCTTTGATAGGCCACTGGAATGATTAAAGTGACATTGAACGTTGACCTTTTTAGTCCAATCAGACTGTGCTAGAAGGTTACGACACTCCATGTCTCTTTTAGCTTCAGATTTTACCTTCTTTTTTTTCCATTGATCTGACGAGAGGAGTCGAACACTGGATCAATGGGAGAGAGATGTGACATTTAAACCCTGGGTGATACACTACACATTGGCTAGAGAGTGAAATAGTCAGTCCCATTAAGATGAAAAAGGTCCTATAGTTTCACTGCAGTATCATTGTATGTGGATTGGGCTCAAACCTTTGTAATGTAAATTGAATTTAAAGTTCTGTGAGTGTGAAATGGCCATTCTATAAAACCTGCATTTCGACTGAAATGCTTTCGTCGTCAGATAAGGGTAAATAGATCAATAAATAAGTCACATTCTGATTGGTGGGATTTTGTATTCATGGGCTTTTCCCTTAATGAAGCTGTCAGTGTGACAGACATGTGGGGTCACATTGTCCCCGCCCAGCCCTCACCCCACACATTCACACTCATTCAGCCAGAACTAACCTAGTTGCATAGACCTAATGCAAGAGGACACACCCAGTGCAAAATGGCCAATTTAGGGTTCCATAGACTCCTTCATCTGAGTGCTACTCCATCTCCAAAATAAGATAAGTTTGGTTGATGCTGTTGTCACATACACACACACACGTGACACATGTGACACAAATATTATGTTTGTCTATTCCACCGGGCTGGTGTGATAGGATAGTGGTCCTTTGGTAGAGTCGGTAGAGCATGGCCCTTGTAATGCCAGGGTAGTGGGTTTGTTTCCCGCGACCACCCGTATGTGAAATGTATGCACGCATGACTGGAAGGCACTTTGGATAAAATAACACTGAACAAAAATATCAATGCAACGATTTTACGGAGTTACAGTTTGTGTAAGGAAGTCAGTCAATTTAAATAAATAAATTAGGCCCTAATCTATGGATTTCACGTGACGGAACACAGATATGCATCTGTTGGTCACAGATACTTAAAAAAAAAAAAAAGTAGGAGCGTGTACCAGAAACCAGCGTGACCACCATTTGCCTCATACAGCGCGACACATCTCCTTCACATAGAGTTGATCAGGCTGTTGATTGTGGCCTATGGGATGTTGTCCCACTCCTCTTCAATGGCTGTGCGAAGTTGCTGGATATTGGCGGGAACTTGAACATGCTGTTGTACACGTCTATCCAGAGCATCCCAAACATGCTCAATGGATGACATGTCTGGTGAGTATGCAGGCCATGGAAGAACTAGGCCAGAACCAGCTACCAGGAATTGGGTACAAATCCTTGCGACATGGGGCTGTGCATTATCATGCTGAAACATGAGGTGATGGCATCGGATGAATGGCATGACAATGGGCCTCAGGATCTCATCACGATATCTCTGTTCATTCTAATTTCCATCAATATAATGCAATTGTCTTCATTGTCTGTAGCTTATGCCGGCTCATACCACAACCACACCTCCACCATGAGGCACTCTGTTCACAAATTTGACATCAGTAAACCCCTCACCCACACGACGCCATACACGTTGTCTGCCATCTGCCCGGTACAGTTGAAACTGGAATTCATCCATGAAGAGCACACTTCTCCAGCATGCCAATGGCCATTGAAGGTGAGAATTTTCCCACTGAAGTCGGTTTCAATGCCGAACTGCAGTCATGTCAAGACCCTGGTGATGACGAACCTACAGTTTCATCAGCTGTCCGGGGGGCTGGTCTCAGAAGATCCCGTGGATAAAGAAGCCAGATGTGGAGGTCCTGGGCTGGCTTGATTACACATGCTCTGTGGTTGTGAGGCCGGTTGGACGCACTACCAAATTCTCTAAAACGACGTTGGTAGAGAAATGAACATTCAATTCTCTGGCAACAGCTCTGGTGGACATTCCTCCAGTCAGCATGCCAATTGCACACTCCCTCAAAACTTGTGAAATGTGTGATATTGTGTCTCCAGCACAAGGTGCACCTGTGTAATGATCATGCTGTTTAATCAGCTTCTTGATATGACACATCTGTCAGTTGGACGGCAAAATAAAAATCTTATCTTGGCAAAGGAAAAATGGTCACTAACAGGGATGTAAACAAATATGTGCACAAAATAGAGAGAAATAAAAAATTAAAAAATTATGTTTTATTTCAGCTCATGAAACATGGGACCAACATTTTACATGTTGCTTTCATATTTTTGTTCATGATATTATTCGATTATTGAATGAGCTAATCAGAGCCTTATCGGCTGATATTCCTGTCAGACAGCAGTGATCATTTGAGTCTGTTTGGATTAAAGAGGTATTTTTTGGTCTGTATGCTGCTAAACCCCTTCCCTTAAATTGAACATTGATTTTCTTCTAGAGCTCCTCTCGTTGATAAATGGTACATTACAAAAGTGCTCCAACATTAATTTAAAAAATATTACTCAACAACCACCATATTTTGGAAAAATGTTCTCAGACTTAATTAAAAAATATATATATTTTAATGTTTTTTTTTGTTATGTCTTTGCCTAAGAACGGGTAGTTAACTATGCAGCCTTGGACTTGACACCATATTGATCACAACAGGGTAAACAACAATGACATTCATGATTAAGATAGCTGAAATATGGAGAGAGGAATTCTAACCCAATATTTTCCCTCACAGGTGTGAATGAACCTCCCACAACGGAGAGGAGAAAAGTGGTGAAGAGAAGGAATTAACAGAAAAGACGAGGTAAGCAGAAAGACGGGGAAGAGAAAGACATGAACAGAGGAGAAGAAAGAAAATAAGTAAGGACAGAGAGGAAAGAAGAGGAGAGAATAGGATAAGAGTGAAGAGGGTTGGCGGTAGCCTCAAGGTTACAGAGGTGGGCTGGTAACCAGAGGGTTGCCGGTTTCAATCCCCAAATCCGACTGGGTGGAAATTTGTTGGGAGTGAGCTGACAACCTGAGGGTTACTGGCTTTAATATCTGTTTACCCCTAACTGCTCCCAGCCTGTAATGTTTGTGTGTTGTGTGTCATGGGTACTGTGACAGCAAAAAAAATTCTAATATCTGTGCAAATAGACCAATAAAGCAAGTATATTGTAAGAGAATAGACACAGTAGAACTATGCAGATAGTTGTGAGAGAATGTTATGGTAATTTTACTATTCAGTAAAGTGGCTTATATTTAAAGATGAGTGGCAGCAACATCTGCTGTGTGTGTGTGTCTTACCAGCGAGCCACACATCTTCCCCTCTGTCTCTTATTCACAGTCTTTTACTCTTTCTTTCTCATCTGACACTTTACTCTCTCTCATGTCTTTCTCTCCACACAGATGTTGTCAATTTATTCCCTCGCTCCTTTTCTCTTTCTCTCTCTCTGCACATTGATGGTCTCACTCCCACCTCTCTCTCTCTCTCTCTCTCTCTCTCTCTCTCTCATCGTTGTCTCTCCCTCCATTGACACTCTCTCCTCTCTAATTGAAACCTGGCATCACACATTTTAACACCGGTTGTTGCCAAGTGTCAGTCAGAGCTTTGCTGTGTCCTCAGAGTTGAATCAACTGACTCACACCATGGTACAATCAGACGTTGACTTGATTTCATTATCATTAACCCTTTGTGGTTTCGCCCATAGTTAGAGATCGCACTGTTCAGTGGAGCGTAAGACACTGAACCAAACAGCTGGGGACGAGAAAGGGGAAATCACTCACTGAGTATATCACATTAGTGACATCACTCACTATTAATGAGTACATCACATTGTTGTCATCACTCATCTGTAATGAATATATCACATTAGTCACAGCTTCCACACTGTGGTGGGAGGGTCTTTCTGTTGGAGCGTGGCCTAACATATGACTTTATCTTCCTTCTAGGCTCTTATTGGCTCGAGAGAGAGGGAACATAATGACTGGAGAAGATCTGAGTGTGTTTTCAGCGAGGCAGTCAGGTTTGAACTCTCAACATGAGAACCCGTACTCTAGACTCAGCCGCCCCATAACCAACCCCCTCTTCTTCAGCTCACACCTGTGTGTGACAGAAAAGCTTATAGAGATGACACACACATACACACACACACACAACTTGACTGCTGCCATCCATCATAAGAAGCACTTTTCCCTTGTGTTCCTCAAGGTGCACCTGTCCTGCTTTCTACTTTTAGCAACTCACAGGTGAACACATCTATCTGGGCTCTTATCCTTCCCTTTCAGGTCCCTCACATCTAAGCACTGACCCACCCTCAACCCTGTAATCCCTATGTCTCTCTCTCTCTCTCTCTCTCAGGGCTGCTGTCAGAGTCCGAGGGTAGTCTGTAGCCAGCTGTCTGTGTGTGTGGGAGGGGTGGTTCAAATACGAAGACATTTCAGAGGTTCCAACATTGGTGTCCTTATACATAGCTACGGCCCTGCATGTACTTTTTTAAAAGAAAGTTGAAGCTCATTTTCTGCATTTCTATATAATAAAACAATTCTAAAATGCTATTTGGAGAAGAGCAAAAACAAGCAAATACAACCCCAGCCACGGTCACATTGGTTGCTGTAGCTTCATTCACCTCAGTCGATCTACAAACACATAGCCTATACAATTAGCCTCTACACATGAGCTAACGTGAACTCAGCACCAGGATAAAAAACTATAATTGTATACATACAGAGGGATCTGTTTACAGAAAAATTATTTTATTAACAAAAGATAAACAAATAAGTTTGCTTTGCAGAACAATTGTTTTCTGCAGTTTTACAGCAAATGTTCTGCAATTCCACACATTTTGCCATGGGGTGGGAAGAAATATTTGTAGTTTTAAAGCTAATATCCTGCAATTCTACAGATTTTGCCATTACTTTTTATACCATTTTAATATGATATTTGAGTGAGAGTGACTAACAAAATCAATGGGGGCTCTTCCCTTATCTACACTGAAATAATATAATTTCAGTAGTCCTCTATTATGATTCATTTTTTTCTATCTTGCATAGCTCATTAGTACACCCTTGTGGTTGAATATATATGTATATATTGTAGGTCCTAGGATACAACAATGAATAATGTGGAACAAATAAATACCATCAAAGGACACCTTAAAACTTACAATAATGAACACCCTGTCAAACAGCTGTGAAAACCAACCTGTCAATTTTTGATGATATTTTTTGGTACACTTGTATCATTAACTTATTTTCACACAAAAAAATTGTACACTAAAATACTGAATTCTGGTGTGTAATTTTGAGGAGGTGGTTGCTGTGTGGGTGGGAGGTTCTGCCTGTCACTTGTTCTCAACAGGCAGCCAGTCTCGGAAGGGGGACTTGATGAGGCAAAGTCCAGGCACTGTTACTCTCTTTGTTCTGAGTATTTGCAGTGCTAGTTAATCTGTGTATCTCACATATTATGTGCCCAGTGTGATAGAGAATGAAAACGTTCTTAGCAGATAATGACAACATGACAACAACAGTAGCTGTAGATGATGAAATGAAAAGTTGGAGGGTGGTTGGTAGTGGAGGACATCAGGTGGATCCATGTCTGGGTGTTGGGCAGAACCCCTAGGTCCTGGAGAACAGGAGCAGAGTTAAAGGGAACAGGGCAGGAGACAGAGACGTAAACACACAGGTTACACTTTACTGTGAGAACATTTGATGGACTAGTGCAGTGTTATAAATGGGAGATATGTACTTTTCAACACTTTTGGAAGGTATCGCCTACCTCAAGCTGGTCCCCCTCTGACTCAGAGCACAGAGAATCAGACTGATACAAACTCAACTGGCTCTGGTGGATGGAATACCTCCTGGGGAGCTCGGACAGTCGATGGGCCATGTTCAGTCTCACCTTGATTGATAACAGGAATAAATGCAATTATATTACAAATACATTTCTTACATATCTCTTGGAGGGCCAGAAATTAAATTAACAGTGGACAATAATATTTACCCAGTCAAGAACCGCCACATCCTTCTCAGTCCGTGTCTGAAGGTCATTCTCGAAGACGTTCTGATCTGGTTCCACAACTTCCACCACATCAGGTGGGGTTTCAGTGATCTGAAAGTACGTTATACAAAAAAATAGCAATAGATAAACAACAACACTAAGTCAATCATGGGTGAAACTTGGGTTGAAGATGTCCATCATCGCCTTGGAGGTGGCCTCGCCAGTCTTGTCCTTGATGGGTATCACACAAAACTACAATCCATTTTTGGTTCCATGCACCCTTTTTAATCGGTTACAGAAGGGAATTTAGAGTTAAGCGCGTACTCCTCATTTACTGACCTTAATGGGTATTGCCTCCACATTCTTGGTAAAGTGATTGGTCGCCGTCAGACACCAGCTGTTGCCATTTCCTGGATTTCGTGAAGGGTCCAATGAGGTCCACCCATAATATTTAAAGTGTTAGAGAGAAGACTACTTTATTCTTACCCGTATCTGTGTCATACATTATGCAGATGTTCATATTTGTAAGGATACTGAGGCACATACACACATTCTATAATACTGAACTCTGCTGTGGTCAAATAAAGAAACCATTACAAAACAACTTATCAGGGCAAAATTTGAATTGGGACGCTTACCGATCATACGCCAGGGTGAAACAACTTTGATGGGCTTCAACTCTGGCGCCACAGTCTTCACCCTCTCAAACTTCTGGCAGGCTAGACCGGTACTGACCTTTAAGCACAAAGTGACAAATTTAAACATTGTGTGCTCTCTGATGACATTCATTGAAATCATAATAATTTCAGATATAATAGAATGTGATTGATAACCAAAAGGTTATTTCACTTGCCCAGCTGTCCACCTCCTTGGCAATTCCCCATCAGAAGAAGCATAGGTTGATTTTGGCAATCATGTGCTTCACTCCGAAATGGCCAGCATGCATCTCAGTCAGCACGGCCTCCTTCTCCTCCTTAGTAAAAATCAACCTCCTGTGTGGCTGGCCATCCTTCGACTGTATGTACATATGATTGCCTAACAAGTTGGAAGAGAAGAGTTGCTGAAATACTGAAGTCTAAGTACATTTGCACTGCTGTATTTATCTCTCTGTTTCTCTCTCTCCCTGTCTGTCTTCCACTCTCTTCCCACCTCTCTCTCCCTCTCCCTCTCTCACTTTCATCCTTTCTTTCTCACTTTCATCCTCTCTCTCCCCCCTCCCTCTCTTAGTCTGTCTAGCGAAGACACCTAGTTAAGGGCATTTGGAATTACCATAATTGCTTACACCTATCCATTTGATTGATCAGGATTAATTTATAGCTAGATACCTCTATATGACAGACATATAACTATATCAGTGGAGGCTGCTGAGGGAGGACGGCTCATAATAATGGCTGGAAGGGAGTCATTGGAATGGTATCAAGCACATGGAAACCACGTGTTCGATAGCATTCCATTTACTCCATTCCAGACATTATTATGAGCCATCCTCCCTTCAGCAGCCTCCACTAAACTATATGTGTAGCTAGCAACATGTAGATGACCAACTAACGTTAGCTAGATGGAAAATGGTTGTTGAAAAATGGTCGTACATAGCTAAATCCGTCCAGTTATCTAATAGAAGTTAATTGCTTAACGTTACCCTGAATTGTGAATTTCTCTGAATGTTGTGCCTCTTGTCGAGATCAGTGGTGCCTTCATAGTACTTCGCCTGGTTGGACAGATAAAATAAATTCTCCTCGAGCGATGCCATTGAGGTGCAAGCTATATACAAAAAGAAAGCTACAATAACAGTTACAGTAGCTAGCTAACGTTAGCTAAATAAAACTGTCTGGCAGCCAGCTACTGTAGCTGGCTAGCTGACAAGGCAGGCTGATAAGTACAGTAGCGATCAACGTCAATCTAAAAACAGCTTA
The DNA here is from genome assembly GCF_016432855.1 of Salvelinus namaycush. NCBI lineage: Eukaryota > Metazoa > Chordata > Actinopteri > Salmoniformes > Salmonidae > Salvelinus > Salvelinus namaycush. The sequence goes on along the minus strand of NC_052310.1, from coordinate 40,925,638 downwards.
AATTATTTATTCCTATTTAACAATATGTTCTTATATAAAGACAAATATATGGTAAACAAATAGTGTTCTCTTTCCAGTCTTTTCAGTCCTCTGAAGAAGCAGGTAGTCAGCAGGTTGTCACCGTCAAAAATACACTTTGTGGCTGTAGGACACTATTTGGCATGACAGGCTCCCTTCAGGTCAGGGCCCATGGGCCTGTATTTCGGCCATGATTAGTACACATTTAGATAGTTGGCTTGAATAATTTAGCAATCTAAAACATGTTTTAATGACATGGGATAATTGAGTGACTGTCAGTGAGTAACACATACAGTAACAAAATGAAAACTGCTGATGCAACACCAATTTTTAAAATTGCACCCTGTGTATTCTACTATTCTAACTCTCAACTGGAACTTGAGACCCCAACTGAGTTGCAAAAATATACACTACCGTTCAAAAGTTTGGGGTCACTTAGAAATGTCCTTGTTTTAGAAAGAAAAGCACACAAAAAATCAATTAAAATAACATCAAATTGATCAGAAATACAGTGTACACATTGTTAATGTTGTAAATGACTATTGTAGCTGGAAACTGCAATTTTTTTATGGAATATCTAAATATGCGTACAGAGGCCCATTATCAGCAACCATCACTCCTGTGTTCCAATGGCACGTTGTGTTAGCTAATCCAAGTTTATCATTTTAAAAGGCTAATTGATCATTAGAAAACCCTTTTTCAATTATGTTAGCACAGCTAAAACTGTTGTTCTGATTAAAGAAGCAATAAAACTGCCCTTCTTTAGACTAGTTGAGTATCTGGAGCATCAGCATTTGTGGGTTTGGTTACAGGCTCAAAATGGCCCAAAACAAAGAACTTTCTTCTGATACTTGTCAGTATATTGAAATGAAGATCTTGTACAACACTGTGTTCTACTCCCTTCAAAGAACAGTGCAAACTGGCCCTAACCAGAATAGAAAGAGGAGTGGGAGACCCCGGTGCACAACTGAGCAAGAGGAAAAGTACATTAGATTGTCTAGTTTGAGAAACAGACGCCTCACAAGTTCTCAACTGGCAGCTTCATTAAATAATACCCTCAAAACACCACTCTCAACGTCAACAGTGAAGAGGCGACTCCAGGATGCTGGCCTTCTAGGCAGAGTTGCAAAGAAAAAGCCATATCTCAGACTGGCTAATAAAAATAAAAGATTAAGATGGGCAAAAGAACACAGACACTGGACAGAGGAAGATTGGAAAAAAGTGTTATTGACAGACGAATCTAAGTTTAAAATGTGTTCGGATCACAAAGAAGAACATTCGTGAGACGCAGAAAAAATGAAAAGATGCTGGAGGAGTGCTTGACGCCATCAGTCAAGCATGGTGGAGGCAATGTGATGGTCTGAGGGTGCATTGGTGGTCGTAAAGTGGGAGATTTGTACAGGGTAAAATGGATCTTGAAGAAGGAAGGCTATCACTCCATTTTGCAACGCCATGCCATACCCTGTGGACAGAGTTTAATTGGAGCCGATTTCCTCCTACAACAGGACAATGACCCAAAGCGCAGCTCCAAACTATGCAAGAACTATTTAGGGAAGAAGCAGTCAATTGGTATTCTGTCTATAATGGCGTGGCCAGCACAGTCACCGGATCTCAACCCTATTGAGCTGTTGTGGGAGCAGCTTGGCCGTATGGTACGTAAGAAGTGCCCATCAAGCCACTCCAATTTGTGGGAGGTGCTTCAGGAAGCATGGGGTGAAATCTATTCAGATTACCTCAACAAATTGTCAACTATAATGCCAAAGGTCTGCAAGGCTGTAATTACTGAAAATGGAGGATTCTTTGACGAAAGCAAAGTTTGAAGGACACAATTATTATTTCAATTAAAAATCATAATTTATAACCTTGTCAACGTCTTGATGATATTTCCTATTCATTTTGCAACTAATTTCATCTATTTTTTCATGGAAAATAAGGACATTTCTAAGTGATTCCAAACTTTTGAACAGTAGTGTATATATAGAAATGTCCTTAAAAATGTCCTACATGTCCTACATGTTTTCATACAGACAATATATTATACAGTATTATATAGGCCTATATACAGTGCCAGTCAAAAGTTTGGACACACCTATTAATTCAAGGGTTTTTCTTATTTGTACTTTTTTCTACATTGTAGAATAATAGTGAAGACATCAAAACTATGAAACAACACATATGGAATCATGTAGTAACTAAAAAGTGTTAAACCAATCGCAATATATTTTAGATTCTTTGAAGTAGCCACCATTTGCCTTGATGACAGCTTTGCACACTCTTCGCATTTTCTCAACCAGCTTCATGAGGAATGCTTTTCCAATAGTCTTGAAAGACTTCCCACATATGTTGAGCACTTGTTAGCTCAACATATGTGGATTGATTTGAATTGAGTTGAGGTCGGGTGATTGTGGAGGCCATGTCATCTGATGCAGCACATCATCACTCTCCTTGGTCAAATATCCTTACACAGCCAAGAGTTGTCTTTTGGGTCATTGTACTGTTGAAAAACAAATGATAGTGCCACTTAGCACAAATCAGGGATGGGATGGCGTATCGCTTGCGAATGCTGTGGTAGCCATGCTGGTTAAGTGTGCCTTGAATTCTAAATAAATCACTGACAGTCTCAACAGCAAAGCACCCCCACACCATCACACCTCCTCCATGCTTGATGGTGGGAACCACACATGCAGAGATCATCCATTCACTTACTCTGCGTCTCACAAAGATACGGCAGTTGGAAGCTAAAATCTCAAATTTGGACTCATCAGACCAAAGGACAGATTTCCACCGGTCTAATGTCCATTGCTCGTGTTTCTTGGCCCAAGCAAGTCTCTTCTTCTTATTGGTGAACTTTAGTAGTGGTTTCTTTGCAGCAATTTGACCATGAAGGCCTGATTCACGTAGTCTCCTCTGAACAGTTGATGTTGAGATGTGTCTGTTACTTGAACTTCGTAAAGCATTTATTTGGCCGACAATCTGAGGTGCAGTTAACTCTAATGAACTTATCCTCTGCAGCAGAGGTAACTCTGGGTCTTCCTTTCCTGTGGTGGTCCTCATGAGAGCCTGTTTCATCATAGCGCTTGATGGTTTTTGCAACTTCACTTGAAGAAACTTTCAAAGTTCTTGAAATTTTCCAGATTGACTGACCTTCATGTCTTAAAGTAATGATGGACTGTCGTTTCTCTTTGCTTATTTGCACTGTTCTTGCCGTGATATGGACTTGGTCTTTTACCAAATTGGGCTATCTTCTGTATACCACCACTATCTTGTCAAAACACAACTGATTGGCTCAAACACATTAAGGAGGAAATAAATTCCACAAATTAACTTTTAACAAGGCACACCTGTTAATTGAAATGCATTCCAGGTGACTACCTAATGAAGCTGGTTGAGAGAATGCCAAGAGTGTGCAAAGATGTCATCAAGACAAAGGGTGGCTACTCTCAAATATAAAATATATTTTGATTTGTTTAACACTTTTTTGGTTTCTACATGATTCCATACGTGCTTTTCATAGTTCTGATGTCTTCACTATTATTCTACAATGTAGAAAATAGTACACGAAAAGAAAAACCCTTGAGTAGGTGTGTTCAAACTTTTGACTTGTACTGTATATATTTTTTTCAAATTCTAATAATTTTTTCTAATGTATTTGTAGCTCATACGTAGCTGTGGTCCTGCATGTACTCTGTGATTTATAGAAAAGTGTCACTTGCCACATCGTCAGTGACAATTTGCTTCTTGAAAGTCCAATATCTTGAAAACTTGACTGCTCCGATATGCAAACTGTATCAACAGTGAACTGATGAAAAAAATACCAAAAACATTTTTATTTTAATAGGCACTTACTATAGCCCTTTTATAAATGTAACCTTTCCCAATGATGCAGAGTAATGTTTTTAATAAAAAACGTGTTTTTATTACGTTGAACATTAGCTTTTTATGACAGAATGTTAAAATTAGGTTAAATAACGTTGTTGTTTTTTAAAATCAAGTTTCACTACTCAAATACACCTAATGTCCGAATGTAAAAACGGGATGTTCACTCTGCTACTGTCCGGCAAACCGTACCAGAGCATCCGCTTCTACCCCAGCCCGTAAGACTGCTAAATAGCCATAATTATCTGCATTGACCGTATCTTGCACTAACTGACTCTATATACTCACACACTCACTCACACACACTACGCCGACACTCTCACACAAAACCCCCACACATACACATACACATACAGTACACATACACATACACATACACATACAGTACACATACACACTTTCACACTCATATGCTTCTGCTACTCTGTTCTTTATTCTTACTCTTATTATTATCTATCCTGATAGCCAGTCACTTTACCCTGCCTTCATGTAGACTAAATATCTACCTCAAATACCTCGTACCCCTGCACCTTGAACTGGTACTGGTACTCCCTGTATATAGCTCCATTCTTGTGTATTTTATTCCTCTTGTGTTAATATTTAAATGTTGTATTATTTTTTTATTTTTTTACTTTGCATCGTTGGGAAAGGCTCATAAGCAAGCATTTCACATACAAATCTACACACGTTGTATTTGGCGCATGTGACAAATATAACTGGATTTGATTTGATTTGATCAAATGACAATGCTCATAATTTCGTATGAACAACGAATATTTTCTTAATAGTCAATCATGTGTTTATTTAATTGGATTATTCAGGCGTATGTTTGGCCATGGTAGGCCTGTAGATCCCTAAATTCTCTTCTCCCTAAATTCTCTTCTCTGAGTGAGTTTTAGAAAAAAGCCAATCAAAGACTAAAGGCCTGAGTAGAATTTTCTCCTGATTACGAAATCAAGACCTACGTGAAAATGTGAGTGTTTCTAAATTTCCGAGAGGGTATCTAATGAAGACATCACATTCATCCGCGCGGATGTGGGCGCAATGATGGAGTATGAAAAGGGCACGCGCGCGGGTGAGAGGGGAACCCTGAAAAGATCCAACATGGCCCGTGTAATCAAATCTCACGCGTGGGTAAACTACAAAATAAAACAGACACAAAACACTTCCAAACCCAGCAAATAAAGTGGGTAATAAAGTCATTATTCTCAACTATTCATTGTAAACTTTGATTGCAGACACCCTTGTCAATCAATCTTTACCATGGCCTACATTCTAAATCTTAAAGTGTGATAGGGCCTACAAGCTTCAGCACTATTGTCACGTGCAGAAAAAATATTTGATGGACAGAAATCTGTGCGAGAAAGCAATCAGCCTCTGAAATGTCACGCGCTTGAGTCCAGTAAATTGCCCGAGGGCGTCAAGGATTGGACATGAAACAACTGACTGTTGGTGGCTGAAAATATTTAATCCTTTCTGACCATACTATTGTACTATTGGACAATTCACTCATACAAAGTGAAATATATAGTATATCGCACGAATACAAATTTCCCTGCTTGTTTTTATCATGCATGGTTAATAGGCTATAGTCTACTGTCTTGGCTGCTGCATTTAATCACAGTAAAAAAAAACAAGGCCCGCTGCGTTAATTGTGATAGGTGGAGGTACATGACGTCTAGCCTATACTTACAGTAGGCAAATATGTATATTTTAATTCATGCATTTCCGATGGAAGGCAGTGTAATATTGGAATGCAGCCAATGCATCAATGCCATCCACCACATAGGCCCTGCGCTCAACGTTTCTTTCCAAACATGCTTCAACAATAATGTGAAGTTTTTATTGCCTTTTTTGAACATGTTGCCGTGTTAACCATGATTTTAACGCTATACCGATTGTTTTAATGCGTTATTATTATGCTAATTAATGCATACCATAAAGCTGGCGCTTTTATCCAAAGCGACTTATCATGCGTGCAGGCTATGTATGGGTTGCCCCAGGAATCGAACTCACCACAACCCTGGCGTTGCAAGCACCATGCCCTACCAAATGAGCCAAATAGGACTATTGAATTCCTATTATTAGCAAGGCCATATTTCAGAATTCACAAATAGGACAAATTATATAATAATATAACAAATAATCTAGGCCTATATTATTATTATTACTATTATTATTAGCATTATCAATAATGCTAATAATAGTAGTAGTATTAGAATAGACAGTGGTAGTATTAGTAGTAGTATCAGTAGACCTATAACTTATAACCTATTCACATAGACCCCCCCCCCAAAAAAATGTTTTACCTTTATTTAACTAGGCAAGTCAGTTATTTACAATGACGGCCTACAATAACCTAGCAGCCTATAATTACAGGCCTTTAACAAACGCCTCGGGCACACTCTTCATTGGCCTGCACTGGTCTGCAGAGCCCTGTATAACAGATAGGTTACTATTAACAACTCTCTGGAATACAGAGAAATACAAGCTTAAATAATCTTGCTTAATAGGCATGTAGTCAACATAGAAGTGTTTAGTGGAGGTTAGGCTAGCCTTACAATTATTTCATTAAGCCTAGTAGAAATGTGAAATCATACTCTATGGTGAACCTGACACTATTTTTCCAAATAGTATAAGCCTACTGCAAATACTTTACCTATGAGACAGATCCATATTTGTACATCATGACAGCAAGGCAGTGAGGAGGTGAAATATTTCCCCCTGCGCGCTATGGAGGCTAGCCCTTTGCGCCTGAGTTATAGCGCAGAGGATATTGCACGGCTAAAGGGGATGATGATGTCTCTCTGCCCGGAAGTATTATCAGCCTGATCTACTGCTTGCACAATAGCCTTTATACAACACAGGGCATATCTACACTCACTAGCACGCACGAACGCAAAGGCAGGCTACTGCACACGTTTACGCACAGCCATAGCCATTGCACATGTCGACTTCCTATATCGAAAATTAGGTAACAAGTAAAAACTTCTTTTTTTTCTCTCGATAGGTTAACTTACATATCATAACTGCAAGCAAATTATCCTGCATTTTACAAAAGTTAATTCAATATGAACCATATTGAACGTAGGCCAATATTTTTTTCATGCGTCCATTATGTGGTAGCCAAATAAGCTATCCTACCGATAAATATTCTACAAAAAAAATATGTATTTTAATTGCTGATTTAAACGAAAGTCTGGGAGCATTAAGTATTCCAATTCGACTCCTCCCCCCGGCCATGCCCTCTAATTACCGCTGCTCAGCTCGTGCTAAATCCTGCACGGGACCATATATACCCAAAGAGTGACAGAGGGAGAGAAAGTGAGCGGGAGAACGAGTGGGGGAGAAAGAGATAAATTGTTAGTCGTGGCCAATTGTGGGTGTTTTTTTGGGCATCACTGTCCACTGGATGGTTTCATGTTGTGGCTCGTGCGTCACCCCGGAACCGTGGAAAGGAGAAGTGGGACTTTAACTGGGCTCAAAGTCTCCCTACCCTGCGGCAAAGCGACCAACATGCGGTTGCAGAAGCACCTGTGATCGGATTTCCCACAACTTTTAATTTAGTCATAATTATTTTGAAGTATAACCAGAGCATAAACAACTCTCCGAAGTGTCACCTGATAAGCTACTATGACCTCCAAAGAGCCCACGGTTATGGAGGACCGGAGACGCAGTGCGCTGAACCAGCTCCCGCCGCCGGCCAACTCCAGCAAGCCCCTGACGCCGTTCAGTATAGAGGACATCCTGAACAAGCCCTCCGTGAAGAGAAGTTACTCCAGCTGCGGTACGGCGCACATGCTCTCCTGCAGCGAGAAGCTGTCCTCTTCAGGTCACAGTCTGTGCAGCCGTGCCCTTTTCACCCAAATCTCCCCACTCTGCGCTCTGGAGGAGCTCGCCAGCAAAACCTTCAAAGGCCTCGAAGTCAGTGTTCTTCAAGCGGCAGAGGGTACGTCTGAACAGTCGCATCTTTGTTTATCCTATGCAGTTATTAGGTACAGACTGTGTAGCCTAGGGTGATTCAGCTTAAGGTCTACAAATGCACCTAACGAAATAGATCAGGTTAGGTCTCTATGCGTGTGTGCTTGCAGTGGGTCTGTGCACACACATTTCTTTCAGAATTTGAGTATTTAATTGAAGCACGATGCATGTTTTTGCATAACGAGCCATGCCAAAACGCTTACAACTGTGAAGGAATTTGAAAATACATGTGTGTATCGAATTGGTTATTTTTATGTGAACAAAAATATATTAAAGCTGAATAGTTCCACCATGTAAACACGAATATTAAGCGTATGCAAAATACTAATCCACATAATATTCATAACTAATGCAATATTTAGTTTAAGATTATTGTCATTAGACCTATTGTATCACCTTATTATCGTCTGTTATTAATTAGCCTATACGTAGCCTAGCCTATTGGCGATATTGTTGTTGTTATTGTTGGTGGTGGTGGTGGTTTTAGATGAGACATACATACACAGGCCTGTTATTAGTCTAGCGGTTATTTCTGTAAGGTTTCTTGGAGCGACATTATGCCTGGTGATTCACTAAATGCCTATAGGTTAATATTCTTATTCTCTAAATATCATTTCACAGGCCGAGACGGAACGACACTATTCGGTTCGCGGAATAACCCCAAAAAGCGCCGGAAGTCTCGCACGGCCTTCACCAACCACCAGATCTACGAGTTGGAGAAGCGCTTCCTGTACCAGAAGTACCTGAGTCCAGCTGACCGTGACCAGATAGCACAGCAGCTCGGCCTCACCAATGCACAGGTCATCACCTGGTTCCAAAACCGGCGCGCCAAGCTCAAACGCGACCTGGAGGAGATGAAGGCGGACGTGGAGTCGGCCAAAGCCGTGGGCACAGTGTCTTTCGAGAAAATGGCCAAACTAGCCGAGCTGGAGAAATGCGCAGCTAACGGCGCGCTGGGCCCTAACAGATCCGAGTCACCCTCGCTATCGAACCATGAGCATGACACATCTAACAAACTATTATTGTCCTCGCCTTCATCGCCATATACAGACCATGCTAGCAGCAAGGGCTGCTCCGACGATGAGGAGATCGACGTGGATGACTGAGGATTTTACCTTTGTATCTCCCTTTGACCACGACGAAAGTTTGAAGTGCCATTAATGCACCACATGTACTCGTGAGGCTTTTATGAAGAACACTCAGCATCGCATGGACTGTGTCGTCTGCAACGACAGATGCAGGCAGCTGTTGTATTCATCCATTCATTTAACCAACGTGGAATAGTTTAAAGAAAAGCAATATGTACACTTAATAACCTATCCACAAATGATCTGTCCACACACACGCACGCACGCACGCACACACACAGTCTTACCATTACGGGCTAATGACACTAGCTAGTAACTCAACCTATGAATTATTTTAATGCATGTTTTATTTTAAACGACTGTAATGGTTTGAATATTATAGGGACATTCATATTGAAATACACAAAACATACGGTATGTTAGGCTGTGTGTGTGTGTGTTATAACTATACGTTAGGCCTACATATGTCAAACGTTTGATAACGATGGGAATACATTTTCTAAAATAATAATCAAAGATAAATCATATTCCATCTGGTTGCTTGTAATATCAGTCACATTTTAATATATTTATAATGGTTTGTATACCTGTAAGTGCCTTTTAATGCCAGAACACAATTTAAAACCTAATATAGGCATATGAAGTGTAATGTATTCCAAAATAAAACATTTCGTTTCTCACTATTCCTATTCATTTTATTGAAGAACAGGCCTAAATAGCTAGAAATGCTTTTGTGACCATTGTTAGTTTAATTCCAGCTCTTATTGCAATCCGCATTCTATATTATAATTACATATTTTAGTTGTTTCCAAATATTGGCTCACATTTCGGTCTAATATTAAATGAACATGCACCTCGAGGCAAAGTATCATTTTTCTTTCACATTGAAAATACATTGAACACACTGAAAACCTGCTTTCTGACCCGGCAAAGTGTGTTTTCATTTCCTCAATAGGATTGATGTGAGAAACGACAATCTGGAGCACAGAGAGGCCATAAAGGAGGCACAAAAACGTCGAGTTCTGGGCCAGCTTCTCCAGGCTGTTTGTGAGTTTTTCACTCACTCTCTGCGTAGAAGCGTGAAACCGGCGGACAAATGAGTACTGCTCCCCGGTGTGACAGCGGCAATGGGGCAAGGGCGAACTCCAGCCGCGCGCAATACGGAGACAAGCGTGTCCCATTCCACATAAAAGGACACAAACGTTTGGAAGCCATATGGTTTCTGACGTTTCCTCACAATTCCAGTCAGTTTGATGGATTGATTAAACCCTCCTTTTTTTTTTGCTACAAAGGCTGTAATGCATACATAGTTCCTCTGAGGGCATCTGGGCTCATCATAGCTATCACTGTCGACCCTTTTTTACTCGCGCGTCTTTAACAAGTCTATGCATCACAATTGAAGTCTCATTCTGGAGAGGGGTCTGGTCTGTGCTTTGTGTTTGTGTGAGGGGCTATAAATAATATGTTTGGCTTTTTGGGCGATAGATGTTCCAGCAGTTCATCTTGTGGCCTGGGTGTTTTTCATGCTAACTAGGGAAGTCCCATGTTTAAACGGTGACATTTGTGCGATTGGTAGAGAGCTTTGTTTTCGTTTTGTGTTCTTCTGTTAGCTACCTACGTTTTTTCTTTGTCTATGACCTTTTTTTACGAAGCTGAGAGCCTAATAATGTGAACCCAAGATGTTAATAATTTATTATGGAGTTAGATTTAATATATATATATATATATACACAAAACGCACTAGGCCTAATAGAAAACTCGCCCTTGAAGTTGAGGATCGAGGATAATTCTTCAACCAATTTTATTACAAACTATTATCTAGGCTGCCTACTAGAAACGTATTGTTTTCAGTTAGGCCTAGTTTAATGAAAACCTAATTGCATTCAATCCACATAATTATTATTAGGCTGTCGTCATATAATAATAATAATAATACTTATCATCATTATTTTTATTCATTATTATTATTATTAGTAGTAGTAGTAATTGTAGTAGTAGTAGGAGGAGGCCTAGTAGTAGCGGTAGTAGTAGAAATCATATTATAGGAGGAAGTATTAGTATTGAAATTAGTATTTTCTTTGTTAATATTAGCCTACAATTTGTTTATTATTATCATCATTAGTTTATTTCTACCGTGTATATTGTTGTTAGTAACCTAGTTTATTATTAGGCCTGTTAACAACACTATTTTGATCATGTCATTATAATTATTGTTGTTATTATTAAATTATTCTTGTTGTCATTATTAGGGCTGTGTTATAAATACTCTCTCTAATTTGTTCCATTTAGTGCTATTAGTATTGTTTGGAAAGTTTGTACGTTATTAAAGCAGGCTGCCTTCCCTGCAAAAAATGTTCGCTGCTCAAGATGTCTGGCAGAATAGGCTCGAGGCTGGGGTATAGGCCTATGACTCGCTCACAGAGGGTAAGCTGACTTTGTCCCATCCCTGAGGCTGAATTAAACTGCGAAAGCCCTACGTTTATGTCACATAAATACCTGATTATTTTTATTAAATAATACTGTAATGAAACAGGCAGGGAGCAGGTCTCGAACCCTCGACCTCCTAGCCCGAGGTCCGGCGCGCTATCGACTGTGCCGCAAAAGCATGCTCAAGCGGCAGAGTCGATTTCCGCGCTTATAAACCCAGGGTCGTTACACTACTCCCTCCTTTCAAAGAGCGCGTCCTCGCGCTAGCTTGCGACTTTACGTCTTACAGGAACGCGCTCACCGGCCAAGCACACGCACTGTCGTGGATGCGAGGTCCGATCACTTCCGACACCAGTGTAATGAAACAGGCAGGGAGCAGGTCTCGAACCCTCGACCTTCTAGCCCGAAGTCCGGCGCGCTATCAACTGTGCCGCAAAAGCATGCTCAAGCGGCAGAGTCGATTTCCGCGCTTATAAACCCAGGGTCGTTACAATACAAAATCAAATTATGAAAAAACTAAATCGAATTAAAGGGATACTTCGGGATTTTGGCAATGCCATTTGTCTACTTCTCCAGAGTCAGATGAACTCGTGGATACCATGTTTATGTCTTTGCCTGCAGTTTGAAGGAAGTTTCTAACGAGCGGCAGAGCACAATGACTAGAAGTCAATGGCTATGGGCATCTACTAGCATGCTAGCAGATACTCATAGACGTCCAGGCATTGCGCTAACGCTAGTTAGCATTGGCTTGCGAAACTACCTAACTTATTTTAAACTGGACACAGAGACATACAAATGGTATCCATGAGTTCATCTGACTCTGGGGAAGCAGATAAAGGGTACCATTGCCAAAATCACAAAGTATCCCTTTAACAATTACAGGCCTTAATTAGCCTATGGATGCATGTGTGGACAATGTTGATTTTCTTACGGTTATCAATATTGTACGCTGCTCTATTCATTTCACAGAGCCACATTTACATTTCGATTGGTTGTGGTGGGTAAAATTTAGGTCGAGGATTTGTTTTTGCACTTTCTTTCAACGTTACTTGACGTGACGTCGCAGAACATATCCTAGAACATATCCTAGAACATATCCTAGAACAGTGAAGCTTCATGTGTTTTTTTAAACGTGTACTTTAGATATATTGCTTCCGCATGGTTTCTGATGTGGATGTCTTTAATGCAGGGTCAAACAGTGACCAGTACAAAGTGTGCTATTCCAGTGAGGCACGTGCTGGTCTCAGTTCCTTATTTTATGTGTTCTCCAACGGCAAAGACAAGTACAATCCCCAATACCTCGCTATGGTAATTAATCCACAAGTTTTAAGTGTATTTCAGCTCAGGAGGGAGAAGAAAATCACTAGTTCATTCGGTTGGAAAATTGAAGTTTGATGCATGAATCCCTGCTGAAACAATAGGGTCTGCACCCTTCTCCCCCTCCACTACCCCCTCCCCTCTCTCTCTCTCTCTCTCTCTCTCTCTCTCTCTCTCTCTCTCTCTCTCTCTCTCTCTCTCTCTCAATTCAATTTCAATTTAAGGGCTTTATTGGCATTCTCTCAATTCAATTTCAATTTAAGGGCTTTATTGGCATGGGAAACATATGAACAAGTGAAATAGATAATAAACAAAAGTGAAATATACAATAACACATTTACAGTAAACATTAGACTTACAATCTCTCTCTCTCTCGGGTCCTAATCACTTGTTTTGATATTTGGTCATTTGATTTGAAATTATCTTTGAAAGTTATCCACAGTTATTTAGGGCTAACAAAGCATTTTTTTTTTTTTTGCTTGTCCTCTTTTTTAATCATGTAGGCCCTATCATGCCGGCATATGTCACTTTCGCTGATAGCAATAGTCTTTTCATTTTATTTATATTTTTCCTTTATTTATTCAGGTTTGTTATTAAGAACATATTTCGCTAACATTAGCCCTAATACAATAGTTTGAAGAATTGGAATGAATAATGGAAATAATCAAGCATTCTATCTTTCAATAATTCCTGGACAAAAATCCTTTCGGTTGAAATAGCTTTTCATCAGGGTAGAATCAAGTGGTCAACATCATAAACAAAGGAAGAAGAAGAATTTGAACGATTCTTGGCTCGACCACGTCCCCCTAGTATAATTTGAAGTGAGAAATAATATAGATTAAGATGGGTGGAAGCTTGATTAATCACTAAATAGGGTACATTTTAAAGTTTTAGTTATTAAGTTCCTGTACAGCCCCTTAACACTTCGAACTTCAATTTTACAGGCTATTGAACAAAGCATGTCGCTGACAAAATTGATAGATGTATTAATTTACTTTAACCAGAGATTAATTACTATCCACTGAGATAATTATACGAGCCTTTTCCCCTTGAATTTGCATATTAATCAAATTCTAGTTGATAATTCAAACGGCAAATGGATTTAGAGGTATTGGATAGGCATAACTCGCAAAAATCTCTCTCCCGGATCTCTTTCTCTCCCTCGGGCTCGGCTCACTCTCCCTTGCGTGCTGCTAAGCCGCTTGTCAAGTGTATTAAAATCTGAGATGCAGAACGAGCTCGCGTGGCTATTTGGTGAAAACAGAAATTGCCTGTCGACTTTTATGATGTGTTCATGCTGGGCAGGCAGATCTCAAGATTTAAAGGGAAAGAGACCGACCGTGTGTGTGTGTGTAGTGTGTGTCTCTGTGTGTGTGATTATGGAGACCATTTGTTACTACTAACTTCTGTATCCTCTATAGCTGTAGAAATGAATATAAATAACTAGCTATTGGTCAAACTTCCATTTTGAACCTTGGAATGTGCAGAACGAAATAATATTCTATGTTTATTATCTATATCTAGTGTGCAAGTATGGGGGGGAAAAATAAAGATGACAAAGGCACCAACAAAAGATAGATATATAGGCTACAGAAATAACCTATATCCATATATAGGCTGTCAAAATAACCTATATCCAGTGCAGTGAACTGAGTTGAAAGGGAAAACGCCAGGCCACATAAGGCTATATCAGTTATCAAACAGCCTCAACTATAGACAAATCAACAGTATCCCTACTCCCAGCGTGCTTGCATTGTCCACATTGAAAATATTCAGGTGAAAGCACTCTTATCTAAAGGGCAAAATCTACTTCGTCTGTTCATTTTAGTAGAAGCTTATAGACAAAGACAAAATTGACTGACTATGTGTCTGCCCCACATGCGTTGCAATGGCTCCTCCAGCACAGCTGCTGTCTGCGGCTTACTCTAGGATTTTGGATTCAGAAGACATGAGACAAATCTGTCGTGATCAGTTTAGCGTCGGCACACAGTTCACCGACAGGCAATCCAACGATGACTTTTAAACGACATGCCTTTTGGTGCTTAGAGATCATATCTTCAAAACACTCTCTTGTGTTTTTATCAGAGCTGTGACAATGCTTTGTTATTGACTTCCTGTGGAAACAGCAGAGATAACCCCCGATCATCAAGACACGGTCATTAGCTATATCAGGAGGCCAAATGGGCATTGATTATAGATCCAACCGTGATGTCGATTACTGTAAATACACTCCCCCTGTTCATCTTCATAAACAAGAATGTAAGTTATTGAATCGGGATAAATCATTATTTATGAACACACATCATTCCATTCCAATGTTGAGTTCTTTGGTTTGACTTGGAAATATGAAAGCTATGGCCTACTTGATAACCCAATGTGCACCAATTCTGTGTCTATAAGTGCATTTGGGTAGTGTGTGTGTGTGTGTGTGTGTGTGTGTGTGTGTGTGTGTGTGTGTGTGTGTGTGTGTGTGTGTGTGTGTGTGTGTGTGTGTGTGTGTGTGTGTGTGTGTGTGTGTGTGTGTGTTCGTACGTCAGAGCCTCAGAGGGGTCATCAGTGTACTTTTGTTAAGCATTACTGACTTGTCACCACAGTTATCTCATGACATAGCTGTCATCAGTTGAGTGTTTATGGTGACATAATTCTTGCTAATTGGTCTTCAGTGACATCCTCTGCCTTCGCACCAACATTTTTGACCTTTGTGGTTAATCTAGAGTTACTAGTGCCCCCATGTGACCAGAGATGATAATGTTCACCTGATATGTGTGCTCAGATACCGCTATCAATGTATGTGCCTTTACTGCCACCTTGTGATGGAGAATGTACATTACACTCTCCTTCATAAAGGAATGCTGCATTTAAAAAAAAGAACCTTTATTTCACTAGTCAAGTCAGTTAAGAACAAATTCGGACGACGCTGGGCCAACTCTGCGCCGCCCTATGGGACTCCCAATCACGGCCGGTTGTGATACAGCCTGGAATCAAACCAGGGTCTGAGATGCGGTGCCTTAAACCGCTGCGCCACTCGGGAGCCCAAATGGTTCTGCATTCAGGGGAATGGTTTCCTTCCTCTCACACCAAACGCACATACCTATATCTTGAACGAAACAAAGTCAACAGAATTTCATATTTGATATTATCGCGTCCTCTGCAGTTGGAAAAGAAAGTATGACAGTGGGTGAAATCCAGTGGAGGCTGCTGAGGGGAGGACGGCTCATAATAAAGGCTGGAAAGGAGGTAATGGAATGGCATCAAACACATGGAACCCATGTGTTTGATGCATTTGATACAGTCATTACCACAAGCAAGATACAGTAAGAGAAAGATAAATAGGAAAAACACATTTTACCCTTGAGTATGTGGGCTGGTGTGTTGTGTACCCTGCGGGGGAGGGCTGGTGTGTTGTGTACCCCGCGGGGGAGGGCTGGTGTGTTGTGTACCCCGCGGGGGAGGGCTGGTGTGTTGTGTACCCTGCGGGGGAGGGCTGGTGTGTTGTGTACCCTGCGGGGGAGGGCTGGTGTGTTGTGTACCCCGCGGGGGAGGGCTGGTGTGTTGTGTACCCTGCGGGGGAGGGCTGGTGTGTTGTGTACCCTGCGGGGGAGGGCTGGTGTGTTGTGTACCCTGCGGGGGAGGGCTGGTGTGTTGTGTACCCCGCGGGGGAGGGCTGGGGTGTTGTGTACCCTGCGGGGGAGGGCTGGTGTGTTGTGTACCCCGCGGGGGAGGGCTGGTGTGTTGTGTACCCTGCGGGGGAGGGCTGGTGTGTTGTGTACCCTGCTGGGGAGGGCTGGTGTGTTGTGTACCCTGCGGGGGAGGGCTGGTGTGTTGTGTACCCCGCAGGGGAGGGCTGGGGTGTGTCCAGGCCTGCTGAGCATTGGAGTGTCTGGAAAACAGCTCAGAGATAACCACTGTGTGGACGATTGATGCTCTGGAGATAATACACACACAGTGAGAGACTCAGAGAGATCCAGGCATGTTCCTAGACACAAATGAATAAAGACACACACACTTTAAATATCCACACACAATGGCAGTCTCTCTAGGAAACATGGAGATACACACACATATGCACACCCTCAGACACAGAAACAGAGACATAGAGACTCACTTGGGGCATACAGACACTCAGGGATACAGTGCATTCGAAAAGTATTCAGACCCCTTGACTTTTTCCACATTTTTATACATTACAGCCTTATTCTAAAATTGATGAAATCGTTTTTTTTCTCTCATCAACCTGCACACAACACCCCATAATAACAAAGCAAAAACAGGTTTTCATTTTTTTTGCTAATTCATTAAAAATAAAAAGCTGAAATATCACATTAACATAGTAAGTATTTGGCAGTGATTACAGCTTCAAGTCTTCTTGGGTATGACGCTACAAGTTTGGCACACCTGTATTTGTGGAGTTTCTCCCATTCCTCTCTGCAGATCCTCTCAAGCTCTGTCAGGATGGATGGGGTGCATTGCTGCACAGCTATTTTCAGGTCTCTCCAGAGATGTTTGATCAGGTTCAAGTCCTGGCTCTGGCTGGGCCACTCAAGGACATTCAGAGACTTGTCCCGAAGCCACTCTTGCGTTGTCTTGGCTGTGTGCTTAGGATCGTTGTCCTGTTGAAAGGTGAACATTCACCCCAGTCTCAGGTTCTGCCACAGATATTTATTGGTACCCTTCCCCAGATCTGTGCCTCGACACAATCCTGTCTCTGAGCTCTATGGACAACTCCTTCGACCTCATTGCTTGGTTTTTGCTCTGACATGCACTGTCAACTGTGGGACCTTATATAGATAGGTGTGTGCCTTTCCAAATCATGTCCAATCAATTGACTTTACCACAGGTGGACTCCAATCAAGTTGTAAAAACATCTCAAGGATGATCAATGAAAACAGGATGCATCTGAGCTCAATTTCGAGTCTCATTGCAAAGGGTCTGAATACTTATGTAAATAAGGTATTTCTGTAATTTTTTAAAAATAAAAACCTGTTTTCACTTTGTCATTATGGGGTATTGTGTGTAGATTACTGAGAAAAAAAGTAATATTTCATCCATTTTAGAATAAGGCTGTAATGTAACAAAATGTGGAAAAAGTCAAGGGGTCTGAACACTTTCCAAAGGCACTGTACATAGAGACTGAGAGGTGAGACACACAAACTGCCTGTCAGGCCATCGCTTCGCTACAGGACAATGACCAAGCAGACATGCATACATATGCACATGCAGACACACACACACACACACACACACACACACACACACACACACACACACACACACACACACACACACACACACACAGACAGAGTGGCAGTTGACACAAGCCATTTCAGCAGCAGCTCTTACTTATCTCACATAGTTATGGACCTGTCTGCAGTAATGGCTTGTCAGACTCCCCCCCCCCAGAAAGCACACAGAAATTGTACTTTACTTTTCATCTAAACTACAGGTTACATAATACTACATAATACAAACAAATACTACATAATAATAAATAATGAAATGTCACCTACACTACCAGTCAAAAGTTTGGACACACCAACTCATTCAAGGGTTTTTCTTTATTTTAATTATTTTCTACATTGTAGAATAATAGTGAAGACATTAAAACTGTGAAATAACACATATGGAATAATGTAGTAACTAAAGAAGTATTAAACAAATCTAAATATATTTTATATTTGAAATTCTTCAAATTAGCCACCCTTTGCCTTGATGACAGCTTTGCACACTCTTGGCATTCTCGTAATCAGCTTCATGAGGTAGTCACCTGGAATGCATTTCAATTATCAGATGTGCCTTGTTAAAAGTGAATTTGTGGAATTTCTTTCTTTCTTAATGCGTTTGAGCCAATCAGTTGTGTTGTGTATACAGAAGATAGCGTTTGGTAACAGACCAAGTTCATATTATGGTAAGAACAGCTCAAATAAGCAAAGAGAAACGACAATCCATCATTACCTTAAGATATGAAGGTCAGTCAATACGGAACATTTCAAGAACTTTGAAAGTTTCTTCAAGTGCAGTCGCAAAAACTGTCAAGCGCTATGATGAAACTGGCTCTCATGAGGACCACCACAGGAAAGGAAGACCCAGAGTTACCTTTGCTGCGGAGGATAAGTTAATTAGAATCACCAGCCTCAGAAATTGCAGCTCAAATAAATGCTTCACAGAGTTCAAGTAACAGACACATCTCAACATCAACTGTTCAGAGGAGACTGTGTGAATCAGGCCTTCATGGTCGAATTGCTGCAAAAAAAACACTACTAAAGGACCCCAATAATAATAAGAGACTTGTTTGGGCCAAGAAACACATGCAATGTACAATAGACCGCTGGAAATCTGTCCTTTGGTCTGATGAGTCCAAATTTGAGATGTTTGGTTCCACCCGCCGTGTCTTTGAGAGACGCAGAGTAAGTGAACGGATGATCTCCTTATGTGTGGTTTCCACCGTGAAGCATGGAGGAGGAGGTATGATGGTGTGGGGGTGCTTTGCTGGTGCTACTGTCTGTGATTTATTTAGAATTCAAGGCACATTTAACCAGAATGGCTACCACAGCATTCTGCAGCGATACGCCATCCCATCTGGTTCGCGCTTAGTGGGACAGTTTTTTTTTTCAACAGTACAATGACCTAAAACACACCTCCAGGCTGTGTAAGGGCTATTTGACCAAGAAGGAGAGTGATGGAGTGCTGCATCAGATGATCTGGCCTCCACAATCACCCGACTTCAACCCAATTGAGATGGTTTGGGATGAGTTGGACCGCAGAGTGAAGGAAAAGCAGCCAACAAGTGCCCAGCACATGTGGGAACTCCTTCATGACTGTTGGAAAAGCATTCCTCATGAAGCTGGTTGAGAGAATGCCAAGAGTATGCAACACTGTCATCAAGGCAAAGGGTGGCTACTTTGAAGAATCTAAAATATTAAATGTACACTTTTTCTGGTTATTACATGATTCCATGTGTCATTTC
Organism: Salvelinus namaycush; assembly: GCF_016432855.1. NCBI lineage: Eukaryota > Metazoa > Chordata > Actinopteri > Salmoniformes > Salmonidae > Salvelinus > Salvelinus namaycush. The sequence continues at coordinate 40,905,967 of NC_052310.1, read as the reverse complement.
ATAGTTTTTTATGTCTTCACTATTATTCTACAATGTAGACAATCGTAAAAAATAAACAAAACCCTTTGAATGAGTAGGTGTGTCCAAACTTTTGACTGGGACTATATCTGTTCATCCGTCTGGGTATCCTGCTCAAGATTTTCTCATCGACTCGTTGTCTGTTCTCTACTCTTTTTCTCCACCAGAGGGAAGTAGAGGGAATATTCTTACCAGTGACACAGAAAAAACCCTTCTTATTCATATCATGTAAAGCTCTTACCATGCCCATGCAAGGAGCTTTATTATAATGTCTAATTTATATTCACATGAATAAAAGGCAATGGAATTATGCATGCCTTATGAAAACATATTACTCTCTATCATATTGCATTTTGCTGCATGGTAAATCATTGATATGGATATTTTACAACAACAAAAAAAGGCTAATATTTCATTGTCAATATGACAAATAAAGGTTAAATTTTTCTTTTAATGTTTTTCTTTTCATGTAATAAGAGACAGTTGAGCAGCGTATCGCTCAAAGTTGTCAAAACAAAATAGTAGAAAGCACTAGAAAATAATCACAGTATTATCTACAGAATTCCACTCCAAACAGTAGATAATACCGCTTTTCTCAATCGCGTACGAGCAATTTTTGGATCTGTTTCGAGATATATCTATAGCAGAACAGCAATGATCAAATGCTCAAATACATTTACAGAACTTCAGATCATTATCTTGCCTTAATACCTGACTTGCATACCTTAGACCGCCTTTTGCAATCATCAACATTTCAACTAACTATCTACTAATCCTAACCCTAGCCCTAACCCTAACCTTAACCCTTACCCTAACCCTTATTTTAAACCTCACCCTAACTGTAACCGATGGTTGATAGTATGAACATCTGTAGAGCATCTACGGATGGACTATCAAGACTATCCAAATAAAGTGTCACAAATGTGTGCAATTGTGTTCACTGTTTCAGGTAATCAGTAAATACCACAACACAAAACTCTAAATCACCCCATCAGATCATACCATGTACAATACATGGAAATATCTAGTCAAAGGGGACTGTCTGTTTTTTTTTTGTTTTTTTTTACAATATTGCGGACATGCAGAGATGAAGATAGGTTGCTTCCACGTAACTTTAGCTTACTCCTCATCATTTCCAACATTGTGACCTTCCTTACATTATAGAGCGTTGCTTTGGTGTGGATTGACGGCCATACATTCATTTCAGTTGTGTTCCTCCATTGTATTGACCTGTCCTTATTTCTATAGTGGATTGTGTGTCTGTGCAACAATGGAACGTCTACAAAACAATGAGCAAACCAACATTTGTATTGATTACATGGAATTGGATTGTGATGATACCAATGAATGAATCCTGCACACAATGTGCTTAGCCTATTTATATATAGATTTGTTTAATCCGGAGTAATATTTAATATGATGTTTATGAATTTTTGTGTGAAATAAGCATAAAAGGACAGTAATTTCCCATCATTCTGCACCTTATCAATTTTGATCGTCATGATTTAGTGACTGCAAAGAAAATGTATTGATCTACTGGGATTTCTAAAACACAGACTAACTTTCTGTTTTGCCTGCTTTGACTCAAGAGATAAGTACGGTTGCCATTTTTTTTGTATACATAGGCAGTCGTGTCCTTTTGATGAATGTATTTAAGATTTTGAGAAGGCATAATTGTTCCAAAAAATGCTTAATAAAGGCCTACATGATTGAGAAACTGTAATTAATTACTGTGTGGTATTGTTTATTGGTTTAGCACGTGTAATTATTTGTGAGGATATGAGTGTGTATGTTTGAATATGTGGTTATGCGATTTTGGGGTTTGTTTGCAGGTGAGGGACTTAAAGGTTAGGCTAGTTGGTGTGCATATATGAGTACAGTATCAGTCAATGTAACTTTGTGAGGTTTTGCGTTTGTTATACATTGATGCACCACCATATATAACACTTTAAATGGACCTATGATTATATGTATGTTACTGTAGCCTCTTATGGGTTAAGTGCTGTTTAGAATGAGCTCTTCTCCTGCGTGCACATTCTGATCTAAGCTTTACTTAACACTGACTCTGATTTATATCTCAGTCCACACCATTCACTCTGTCTTGGAACAATACTCCGACTGTGTTCCCCTGTAGCGACGGAATCAGAGAGAGCGGGAATTGAGGGACAGAAAGTGTGTATGTGTGTGTGTGTGTTTGTGTGTGTGTGTGTGTGTGTACACTTGTGCATGCATATGTAGTGGTACCTGCGCTCTGTCTTCATGTGTCAGGGCCTCTGACAATGAGATCTATCTTGCAGTGGGTAGGAGAGTGGGAAGTGGGGGATTGAAAGAGAAATAGAGAAAGAGGAGACAGTAATTAAACTTCTTGGTGGACGCTGTGTTACTCAAATACTGCCAGCAGCGGGCGGAGTGATGGAGATGGTAGGAGGAGTTGGAGGAGGGAGATGTAAAGAGGAGTGTGTGTGTGTGACACTTTTATTACCAGCAAAGCGATGCAATATCCTGTCTAAGGGGCTGGGCCACAGTGACAATGGTGTCCTAATTTGCCATAAAGTGAAGCCGTCTGCTGTGGCATCAACCACAAGCACAGTCCCAAACACAATGAGACAACGAACAGGCCCTGCCTCAGTATACATTATGACCTCATCTTGATTTACGAAGGTTTCACCGTAGGCTCATGCACTATTGCATCCAGTCTATTTCATCAGATACGGTCACAATTAAGTTGTACCTTTGATATATTAGAGAGATAATCCATTTCCACGTCAAAGGTTTGACAGTGATTCTGTTTCCCCCCGTTTAAGATTCAGAATGGAAATCATACAAGCAGCCACCCGCCCCCACATGTAGTCAGTCACTTCCTCTTTTTTGAATCTGTGCTGTTGAATCCCTGTTAGATCATCTATTTGTGGCGGGGTCTACTCTTACAGTTTTGCACGGATTGTCTTCCTTTTAGGCTCAAAGGATGCGCCCTCTGCGATGCGCCCTCCCTCCGTGTTGCTTTAAGATTGGCCGAGCAGGGAGAGAGAGAGGTGGGCGATGGTAAGGAGGGGTTGGTATTGGGGCCAGGGCCAGCTTTGAGAGGGTAATCCATCTCCATCACTTAAATGATTAGCCCCATTAATCTGCTGTAAACTAATAAAGTAAACACGATACCCTCCACTCCGGTAGCCTCTCTCTTCTCTCTGAGTACTGGACTGAGCTTCATTAAGTCTTTAGTACATTCATATGTCTTCATGTCCTCCTGCCGTTCCCATCACCTGGTGCTGTGGTCCCCTGGGACAATGGTAGCGGTCTCTCTCTCTCTCTGATTGAGAGGACAAGAGGATGTAGTCTGCCTTGGGTGTGTGATGTAAGTGTGATGTGCGTGTGTGCGTGCGTTTGTGTGTGTGCGATGTGACGAGTGCTGTGGATTTAATTTGCGGTGCGAGGCTCAGATGGCCCCCGCGGTCGCCACGGTAATTTGGCTGATCAGGTTAGAGAGCCGTTGCCGCGGCGCGGTGATCAATCATCCTGGTGTCACGGCGACAGAGGCCCGATAGGCGTTGACTCCACCTGCCTGGCGTGAACTTGCTGTAATTGGCTCTAGATTGATGCTGGGATGTTTTCCTGTGATGTCAAACAAAAGTTTGGACAATTAAAGGCAGTTAAAGTCGCGGGCCCCATGCGGCACCCGGCGCCCCCCCCCCCCCACTCCCACCGGGGCTGTTGGAGGTGTTTACGCTGTCACTGGGTGGCATGATGACAACATCAGGACAAGTTAGACAGTTGGCTGGTGGCTTTGCCTGCCTGAAGTTACTGGGGAAAGAGAGGAGCGAGGATGTAGAGAGGAGAGAGAGGCGTGTGTAAAGATATGTAAAGCTATGTGGCGTGGACGTGTTTGTAGAAATATAGAAAAGATACCTTACCGGACCCCCAGCCATTCCATTTATTTGATCTATTCCAGCGCTAGCACACCTGATTCAGCTTGTCAACTAATCAACAAGCCTTTGACTAGATCAATCAGGTGGTCTAGTTCAGGGCTGCCACACAATGGTGAAATGTTTGGGGTTCCCCTAAGCAACAGGGAGTGTGCGTGTGAGTGTGTGTGTGTGGACAGAGGGGTCTGGGTTGTTTTAAACTCTGACACTGTTTATCTTGCTGAGTGACGCAGACACTATTGACCCAAACAGATCCTAACTCTTTCACAACGCACTCACACACAGCCCTTCCGTAGTCCGACAAAACACGCACACTTCAGGCTTCCGTGAACTCACACAGAGACACACACTCTGACACATTCAGTGCCAAATCGTCTAAACAGAATCTGTATGAGAGAGATGGATGCAGGTGCTTAACAGCTGGACAGACGTTTTACGGGGACCATTAGATCGACACTGGCTTCGGCTCTGTGGAGTGTTATGAGTGATTACTTTTTAGAGTTCCTCAGACTGTTCTATGAGGAGAGCAACATTTGATATCACTTACAATCACATGCCACCAGATATGATATCAGATACAGTAGAAATCCTACGTAGCCTGTTGTTCTCATGTTTTGGGTGTTAGTGTCAGGTTAGGGTTAGGGTTAGGGCTCTTTATGACTCCTCAGTAAGTGTTTTCCCTCCTGCTTCCTGTTGCGGATCGGAAGGTGCTGTCTCCGCGTCTTTTACCCCCTCCATCAGGGATATTTATTTGCTAAGCCATGGGCATTGTGGTATTACAGGCTCAAGTTTGTAGTATGATTAGTCATTTACAGTAAGTTAGTGTTCACATGCAACACTAAGTCAATGGGAATCCCAGGATTGGGTTGACATTTTCAGGAATCTTAGATGTCATGATCAAGTGCCTAACTGTGAAATGTCAATCATTCATGCTCAGTGTACTGCTGTAATGTAACTAGTCAGAGTTCATGTTGCCCTTGTGGTGTGTAGTTTGAGAGGATTTCCTTTTTTTTGGTATAAATACCAGTAACTCATTTTAGACTACTTTTAGAATTGCACCAATACGGGGTATAGATATTCTAGTGACCAAAATAGTATCAAAGTAACTACAAGTCATAAGGACAACTACATAGACTGTATTAAGTGTTGCCGTGTAACCCTATCCTGTTGTTGTGTGGCGGTGTTGTGTCTAGGGGCTTCTGTTTGCTCGTTTGTTGTTCCTCTCTGGTTCTAGGTGACGCTGCTTGGCCTCTGATCTGGGCTGACCTGAGATCTGTTTGTTTTGGTTCTCTGTGTCCATTAACCCAATTAGAGCTGACCTCTGACCCCACAGAGAGAGCTGTCTGTCACATCATGCTCCTGTAAAGACAGAGGCACCGCAGCACAGCACAGACCGGCTCTCTGACCGGCTCTCTGTCTCTTTCTCTCTGTCTGCACACACTTTCTACTGTCTCTTTTTCTCTCTGTCTGCATTCACTTTCTACTGTCTCTCTATTTCTCGCTGTCTGTATGCACTTCCTACTTTCTCTCGGTCTTTCTCTCTCTTTTTTCGTCCTGCTCCTCTTTCCCTCTCTCTCTTTCTCTCTTTCAAACACGTGCATATTGACAGAGAGATAGACAGACAGACAGAAAGGCAGAAAGCAGGCAGCTAAACATATTGGCACAGACATACAGAAACAGACAGACAGAAACAGACACACAGACAGAAACACAGACAGAGGAATGCAGACAGCAGTGTTTTAATGAAGTGAGGGATAGGATCTGAGCCGGACTCAGACAGGTCTGTAATAGTGTTTTGGATAAGGGAGGCTGAGGGCTGAGGCATGGATCAGTTGTTGCAGCTCATCCTCCCACTAAGTGTGACTAGAGAGACACTGCAGCCCTATCAGAGGGGCCTTTAAGCTAGCCACGGGCCCCTGGGGCAACACAGGCACCAGGCAGTCTGTGTGTGTGTGTTTGTGCGGGTGTGGCTGTGTGTGTTTGGGCTGGATGCTTGTTTGTTTTGGTATATGTTGCTGTGTAATTGGGAGGGCCGTGCAATGAGGCCAAACCGGTAAACAGTGAAACATCCTACCTGTCCAAATCACTGTGACGACAAGTTAGTGTTTCTGTGCGTGGGTGTGTGTGGGTATCTTCGTGTGTGTGTGTGGGCTGGCTGAAAGATCTGCAGTCTGGTTGTTCACTCCAAAGCTACTGCAGTATTAATGTATGCCACAACACAATGTTTACAGTGTGAAAAAATGAAAATCTGACTGGGAAGATTTATTAGTATTTTTTCGTTGCAGTTTTATATTTGTGTATGTATCTATTAGGGATCTCCCTTAGCCAAGGCAGCAGCTACTATTCATGGGGTCCAAACACATTAAGGCACTTACATGACACATAAAACAAAAGATAAAACATTACATCATATAACATTATTACACCACTACACCACTACAATATAAAATGTATAATACCACCATACTACAATGTGTGTCTCTTCACATTCCCTGCTGTTCCATAAGGTGCATTTTTATCTGTTTTTTTAAATCTGGTTCTACTGTTCACATCAGCTACCTGATGTGGAATAGAGTTCCATGTAGTCCTGGCTCTATGTAGTACTGTGTGCCTCCCATTGTCTGTTCTTGACTTGGGGGTTGTGAAGAGACCTCTGGTGACATGTCTTGTGGGGTATATTTTTTTACCTTTATTTAGGCAAGTGAGTTAAGAACAAATTCTTATTTACAACAACAGCCTAGGAACAGCAGGTTAACTGCCTTGTTCAGGGGCAGAACGACAGATTTTTACCTTGTCAGCTCGGGGGATTCGATCTTGCAACCTTCTGGTTACTAGTCCAGCACTCTAACCACTAGGCTACCTGCCGCCCCGTATGCATGGGTGTCCGAGCTGTGTGCTAGTAGTTTAAACAGACAGCACGGTGCATTCAGCATGTCAACACTTCTTACAAAAATAAGTAGTGATGAAGTCAACCTCTCCTCCACTTTGAGTCATAAGAGATTGACATGCATATCATTAATGTTAGATCCCCGTGTACATTTAAGGGCCAGCCGTGCTGCCCTGTTCTGAGCCAATTGTAATTTTCAGAAGTCCCTCTTTGTGGCACCTGACAACACTACTGAACAGTAGTCCAGGTATGACAAAACTAGAGCCTGTAGGACCTGCCTTGTTGATAGTGTTGTTAAAAAGGCAGAGCAGCGCTTCTCCCCATCTTAGCTACTGTTGTATCAATATGTTTTGACCATGACAGTTTACAATTCAGGGTTACTCCAAGCAGTTTAGTCACATCAACTTGCTCAATTTCCACATTATTCATTACAAGATTTAGTTGAGGTTTAGGGTTTGTGAATGATTTAAGATATACATTTAAGATATGGCAAAAAGGAGTGGCAATATCGACCGATATTATTCTCAGTTATTTTCCATCCAAATTGTCAGACCCCAGTGGCTTGTCATTGTTGATAGACAACAATACTTTTTTCACCTCTTCCACACTCACTTTACGGGAATTCAAAATGACGATGCTTGTCTTTCATAATTTGGTCAGATATACTTGGATGTGTAGTGTCAGCGTTTGTTGCTGCCATGTCATGCCTAAGTTTGCTAATCTTGCCAATGAAAAAATCATTAAAGTAGCTGGCAATATCAGTGGGTTTTGTGATAAATGAGCCATCTGATTCAATGAATGATGGAGCTGAGTTTGCCTTTTTGCCAAAAAATGTAATTGAAGGTGTTCCAAAGCATTTTACTATCATTCGTCTTTGTTTCATAGTACAGTTTCTTCTTTTTATCCAGTTTAGTCACATGATTTCTCAATTTCCATTACGTTTGCCAATCGGTTGTTCTGCCAGACTCAGTTGCCATACCTCTTGCCTCATCCCTCTCAACCATAAAATGATTCAATTCCTCATCAATCCAAGGGGATTTAACAGTTTTTACAGTCATTTTCTTAATGTTTAGATTTTTGATTGAATAGTCATAGGTTTCCAATAAAGGGTCTGGCTAGTTTCGTATGTAGCCCTCTCTGCTCTCTGCTGTGCTTTACACTAGGTACATAATCAGGGCTAAATGAAGGGTTATCACCTCTTCTTATAAAAACAGGGTCATAAATATATGTATCAAACTATCCTTAAACATTCTGACCAGTAGCCAGTGAGATGATTCCATCTGTCTGTGAGGATTCAGCGTCTCCCAGCTGGCCATGTGGGATGGGAAAGGGAAGCGGGAATGCCCCACTCATCTTCCCAAATCAAACACAGACAACAGGAAGTGCACACTCGACCCACCGTTCAACAGAACGGGAGGGGAGGCACCCACGATGCAATGGGGGGTGGGGAGGGGCTGGACTGTCAGTGCTGACAGGGGCTACCGTTTGGCCGGACAGAGTCCAGCTGCTGGCCAGGAAGAGGATGTGTGTGCGTGAGGAGAGGGGGCTATAAATCTACAGCCTATTCCTCTTGAGTGATCCCAGCAGCTACTACAGGCGCACACACACCTCCAAACTACCTCCAAACGTCATGTGCCGTAAGCAAGCACAGAGACCGTGTACGTCCTCGAACAGTATGCTCTGCCTCTGCCAAACCACACCTCAGCGTTAAACTTAGGCAGCAGATAACATTCACAGATAGTCTACTAACGGGCTGTGTATTGTGTATTATAGATGATATCCACAATGAGCACAACGCTAGATTGCGCTTGCTGTTAAATGGTAGACTTCACATGAGGTGCCGTGACAGATTGTGTCCCAGATTATATGATGTGGCTCTGTTGTTGTGTCCATCTCTGACCCTCTCATGGCACATGTTGCCCTCATTCATTACCACTCAGACAAGTGTGACTTTATCAGTGCTGTGTCTTATCAGTGCCATTGGTGTCTGAATGTTCTCTGGAATGTCAGCAGAATGAAGAAATGATGACCAATTCATAATTTTGTTCAATTTGGACAGATCCTTCATAGGGTTTGAATTGAGCAATTAGCCAGGAAGACACAACACAGAGTAGCATGGTCTCATAGTTCCCTGCTCTCTAAGCCACTAACCTGTGGTGAAGCCCACTCTCACATATACATGAGAGGCCTGTTTAGAACCATCCCAGCAAACCGGGAACATTCCCAGAACATTAGCTAAGATTCCAACTAAAGCTGCAATATGTCACTTTTTGGGTGACCCGACCAAATTCACATAGAAATGTGAGTTATAGGTCTGTCATTCGCATTGCAAGCAAGTCAGAGAAGTGGTAGATCTGTTCTATGTGCTCTCTTTCTATGCTTCCCGTTCTTACATTTAGTTTTTGCGTGTTTTACCTTTTACTAAAAAAATTGGTTATGGAAAATATATTTCATCGCGGTTTAGATGGTACAATGATTCTCTACATGATACTTGCTCATTTTACCACAAACTGAAATTAAGGGAACTATTAGAATTTTAGCAACCAGGAAATGTCAGAGCGATTTCTACATATTACACTTTAAGTTCTAGCTAGGTTTTTATCTAACATTAGGATAACATCCCAAAAACTTTTTTTTCTTCATACATTTAAAAAAAAAAAAATCTATCCTTGGAATGTTCTCCTAACATTCACTAAAATGTTGTGCACAACATCTGTAACAACCAACGTAGAACATTCCTCAATAGTTCTCATTAGGTTTACAGGTAATGTAATAACACAATGTACCAGTGATGTTTTCCCAGAAAACCAAAATTGGTTCAGCGAAAGTTCCCAAAACATACATTAGGTTGGGGTAAATGTTCTCATTACCCAAAAACTGTCCAGTTGTGAGGATGACTATACACCGTTTCTTTTCGGGTTGAACAAACATTCACCTGATGTTACAAGAACTTTCCCAGAACACATTTAGTCTGTTCTTTAAAGGTTCCCAGAATTTTTTATTAGGTTGTGGGAACAGTCTGGTGGGAACATTGTGGGGACATCCCACAAGATTTGTTCACAAAACACAAAAACTGTCCAATTATGCGGATGATTATACAATGTTTATTTTAGGGTGCAAAAAAACATTCACCTGATGTTACAATAACTTTCCCTGAACAAATGTTTTATGTTCATTAAAAGTTCATAAAACATTTCTTTAGGTTGAGGGAACATTGTGGGGATATGACAAGAGATAGGTTCCCAAAACACAAAATACCGTATGTGTAACGGGCTTCCTCCTTCTCCTCATCCGAAGAGGAGTAGCAAGGATTAGACCAAAATGCAGCGTTGTGATAAGACATGATTTTTAATCAACAAAACAGAAAACACGACGAACACTTGAATAATTACAAAACAACAAACGACGTAGACAGACCTGGACGACGAACTTACATGAAACACGAAGAACGCAAGAACAGGAAAACTGACTACATAAAACGAACAAACAAACAAAACCGAAACAGTCCCGCGTGGCGTAACATACACTGACACAGGAGACAACCACCCACAACCATCAATGTGAAAACACCTACCTTAATATGGCTCTCAATCAGAGGAAATGAAAACCACCTGCCTCTAATTGAGAGCCATATCAGGTCACCCTTTAACCAACATAGAAACACATAACATAGACTACCCACCCAAACTCACGCCCTGACCGTCAAACACATACAAAATAACAGAAAACCGGTCAGGAACGTGACAGTATGACATTTATACAATGTTTAAGTTAGTTTGCACAGGATATTCCCGTAGCCCTTTCCTGCAGTCAATGACCAGAAGTGCCCCCTTTGGCCTCATGGGTGGAATGTTATTAATATTTTTCATAATTTCATCATTAATAAAGATCATGTGAAAAACACAGATCAAAATCTGGTGTTCCTATTTCAAACAGTTTTGTTCTTTGATGTGGGTTTTAATGATGTTATGACATTAGCTCTGAACAGTTGAAACTGGATTTCAAAGAGCTGATTGACTCTCTGCTAGACACTAATAAAAGAGCCATCATATCTGGCCCTGTGCCCTTTCTGAATCGTGGCATTGAACACTTTAGCAGGATTCTTTCTCTTCAGGATCTCATGTTAAATACTGTTGAAGTAATATGGCAACAGATTAATCTGCCTCACCTAAAGCCCATTCTTGTGGGAAGCTGCTATAGACCACCAAGTGCCAACAGTCAGTATCTGGATAACATGTGTGAAATGCTTGATAGTGTATGTGATATCAACAGAGAGGTATATTTTCTAGGTGATTTAAATATTGACTTGCCTTCATCAAGCTGCCCACTCAAGAAAAAGCCTCAACTGTAACCAGTGCCTGCAACCTGGTTCAGGTTATCAGTCAATCTACCAGATAAGTTACAAACAGCACAGGAATTAAATCATCAACATGTATTGATCACATCTTTACTAATGCTGCAGAAATGTGCTTGAAAGCAGTATCCAGATCCATCGGATGTAGTGATCACAATACAGTAGCCATATCTAGGAAAACCAAAGTTCCAAAGGCTGGGCCTAATATAGTGTATAAGAGGTCATAGAATACGTTTTGTAGTGATTCCTATGTTGTTGATGTAAAGAATATTTGTTGGTCCATGGTGTGTAATGAGGAGCAAACAGACGTTGCACTTGACACATTTATGAAATAGCTTATTCCAGTTACTAATAAGCATGTACCCATTAAGAAAATGACTGTAAAAACTGTTAAATCCCCTTGGATTGATGAGGAATTTAAAAATGTTATGGTTGAGAGGTATGAGGCAAAAGGAATGGCAAATAAGTCTGACTGCACAACTGATTGGGAAAGGTACTGCAAATAGAGAAATCATGTGATGAAACTGAATAAAAAGAAGAAACTACACTATGAAACAAAGATAAATGACAAAGAATGACAGTAAAAAGCTTTGGAGCACCTTCAATTAAATTTTTGGAAAAAAGTAAATCTCAGCTCCATCATTCATTGAATCAGATGGCTCATTCATTACAAAGCTGACTGATAATGGCAAGACTAGCAAACCTAGGCATGACATGCCAGCAACAAATGCTGACACTACACATCCAAGTATATCTGACCAAATGATGAACCACGAAAATTGTCATTTTGAATTCCATAAAGTGAGTGTGGAAGAGGTGAAAAAAATATTGTTGTCTATCAACAATAACAAGCCACCGGGGTCTGATATGTTGGCTGGAAAATTACTGAGGATAATAGGGGGATGATATTGCCCCTGCTATTTGCCATATCTTAATTTTAAGCCTACTAGAAAAGTGTGTGCCCTCGGACCTGGAGGGGAACAAAAGTCATTGCGCTACCTAAGAATAGTAAAGCCCCCTTTACTGGCTCAAATGGCCGACCAATTACCAACCCTTAGTAAAGTTTTGTAAAAATATGTGTTTGACCAGACACAATGCTATTTTACAGTAAACAAATTGACAACAGACCTTCAACACGCTTATAGGGAAGGACATTCAACAAGCACAGCCCATGAACAAATGACTAACGATTGGCTGAGAAGAATTGATGATAAAAAGATTGTTGGGGCTGTTTTCTAAGACTTCAGTGCGGCTTTTGACATTATCGATCATTGTCTGCTGCTGGATAAACATACAGTACCAGTCAAAAGTTTGGACACACCTATTCAAGGATTTCTCTTTATTTTTTTACTATTTTCTACATTGTAGCATAATAGTGAAGACTATGAAATAAAACATATGGAATCATGTAGTAACCAAAAAAGTGTTAAATAAATCAAAATATATTTCATATGTTTGATTCTTCAAAGTAGCCACCCTTTGCCTTGACAGCTTTGCAAACTCTTGGCATTCTCTCAGTCAGTTTCATGAGGAATGCTTTTCCAACAGTCTTGAAGGAGTTCCCACATATGCTGAGCACTTGTTGGCTGATTTTCCTTCACTCTGCGGTCCAACTCATCCCAAACCATCTCAATTGGGTTGAGGTTGGGTGATTATAGAGTCCAGGTCATCTGATGCAGCACTCCATCACTCTCCTTCTTGGTCAAATAGCCCATACACAGCCTGGAGGTGTGTTGGGTCATTGTCCTGTTGACAAAGAAATTATAGTCCCACTAAGCGCAAACCAGATGGATGGTGTATCGGTGCAGAATGCTGTGGTAGCCATGCTGGTTAAGTGTCCCTTGAATTCTTAATAAATCAAAGACAGTGTCACCAGCAAACCACACACAAACTATCACACCTCCTCCTCCATGCTTCACTGTGTGAACCACACATGCGGAGATCATCCGTTGACCTACTCTGCGTCTCACAAAGACACGGCGGTTGGAACCAAAAATCTCAAATTTGGACTCATCAGGCCAAAGGACAGATTTCCACTGGTCTAATGTTCATTGCTCATGTTTCTTGGCCCAAGCAAGTCTCTTCCTCTTACTGGTGTCCTTTAGTAGTAGTTTCTTTGCAGCAATTCGACCATGAAGGCCTGATTCATGCAGTCTCCTCTGAAAAGTTGATGTTGAGATGTGTCTGTTCCTTCTGAAGCATTTATTTGGTCTGCAATCTAAGGTGCAGTTACCTTTAATGAACTTATCCTCTGCAGCAGAGGTAACTCTGGGTCTTCCTTTCCTGTGGCGATCCTCATGGGAGCCAGTGTCATCATAGCTCTTGATGGTTTTTGCAACTGCACTTGAAGAAACTTTCAAAGTTCTTGATATTTTCCAGATTACTTTAAGACATGAAGGTCAGTCAATGCTGGACTGTCGTTTCTCTTTGCCAATTTGAGCTGTTCTTGCTATAATATGGACTTAGTCTTTTACCAAACTGGGCTATCTTCTGTATACCACCCCTACCTTGTCCCAACACAACTGATTGTCTCAAACACATTTAGAAGGAAATAAATTCCACAAATTAACTTTTAAGAAGGCACACCTGTTAATTGAAATGCATTCCAGGTGACTACCTCATGAAGCTGATTCAGAGAATGCCAAGGGTGTGCAAAGCTGTTCGTCAAGGAAAAGGCTGGCTACTTTGAAGAATCACGAATATAAAATATATTTTGATTTGTTTAACACTTTTTTGGTTACTAAACTCAGCAAAAAAAGAAATGTCCCTTTTTCAGGACCCTGTCTTTCAAAGATAATTCAAAAAAATCCAAATGTCTTCACAGATCTTTATTGTAAAGGGTTTACACACTGTTTCCCATGCTTGTTCAATGAACCACAAACAATTCATGAAACATGCACCTGTGGAACGGTCATTAAGACACAAACAGCTTACAGACGGTAGGCAATTAAAGTCACAGTTATGAAAACGTAGGACACTAAAGAGGCCTTTCTACTAACTCTGAAAAACACCATAAGATAGATGCCCAGGGTCGCTGCTCATCTGTGTGAACGTGCCTTAGGCATGCTGCAAGGAGGCATGAGGACTGCAGAATAAATTGCAATGTCCATACTGTGAGAAGCCTAAGACAGCGCTACAGGGAGACAGGACGGACAGCTGATCATCCGCGCAGTGGCAGACCAGTGTAACAACACCTGCTAAGGATCGGTACATCCGAACATCACACCTGCGGGACAGGTGCAGGATGGCAACAACAACTGCCCGAGTTACACCAGGAACGCACAATCCCTCCATCAGTGCTCAGACTGTCTGGACTGAGGGCATGTAGGCTGGACTGGGGGCTTGTAGGCCTGTTGTAAGGCAGGTCCTCACCAGACATCATCGGCAACAATGTTGCCTATGGGCACAAACCCACTGTTGCTGGACCAGACAGGACTGGCAAAAAGTGCTCTTCACTGACGAGTCGTGGTTGTCTCACCAGGGGTGATGGTCGGATTCGCATTTATCTCCGAAGGAATGAGTGTTACACCGAGGCCTGTGCTCTGGAGTGGGATCGATTTGGAGGTGGAAGGTCTGTCAGGGTCTGGGGCAGTGTGTCGCAATATCATCGGACTGAGCTGGTTGTCATTATTGGCAATCTCAACGTTGTGTGTTACGGGGAAGACATCCTCTTCCCTCATGTGGTACCCTTCCTGCAGGCTCATCCTGACATGACCCTCCAGCATGACAATGCCACCAGCCATACTGCTTGTTCTGTGCGTGATATCCTGCAAGACAGGAATGTCAGTGTTCTGCCATTGCCAGCGAAGAGCCCGGATCTCAATCCCATTGAGCACTTCTGGGACCTGTTGGATCGAAGGGCGAGGGCTAGGGCCATTCCCCCCAGAAATGTCCGGGAACTTGCAGGTGCCTTGGTGGAAGAGTGGGGTAACATCTCACAGCAAGAACTTGCAAATCTGGTGCAGTCCATGAGGAGGAGATGCACTCCAATACTTAATGCAGCTGATGGCCACACCAGATACTGACTGTTACTTTTGATTTTGACCCGCCCTTTGTTCAGGGACACATTATTCCATTTCTGTTAGTCACATGTCTGTGGAACTTGTTCAGTTTATGTCTCAGTTGTTGAATCTTGTTATGTTCAAACAAATATTTACACATGTTAAGTTTGCTGAAAATCAACGTAGTTGACAGTGAGAGGACGTTCATTTTTTTGCTGAGATACATGATTCCATATGTGTTACTTCATAGTGTTGATGTCTTCACTATTATTCTACAATGTAGAATGAGTAGGTGTGTCCAAACTTTTGACTGGTACTGTATGTGTTATGGCTTTACACACTCTGCTATATTGTGGATAAAGAGTTACCTGTCTAACAGAACACATATGGTGTTCTTTAATGGGATCCTCTCCAATATAATCCAGGTAGAAATCAGGAATTCCCCAGAGAAGCTGTCTAGGCCCCTTACTTTTTTCAATCTTTACTAACGATATGCCACTAAGTAAAGCCAGTGTGTCTATGTATGCAGATGACTCAACACTATACACGTCAGCTACTACTGCGACAGAAATGACTGCAACACTTAACAAAGAGCTGCAGTTAGTTTCAGAATGGGTGGCAAGGAATAAGTTAGTCCTAAATATGGGACAAATCATTTATTGAACCTTAAACCTCAACCAAATATTGTAATGAATAAAATGGAAATTGAGCAAGTTCCGGTGACTAAACTGCTTGGAGTAACCCTGGATTGTAAACTATCATGGTCAAAACATATTGATACAACAGTAGCTAAGAAGGGGGCAAGTCTGTCCATGATAAAGCGCTGCTCTACCTTCAGGCTCTAGTTTTGTCGCACCTGGACTACTGTTCAGCCGTGTGGTCAGGTGTCACAAAGAGGGACTTAGGTAAATTGCAACTGGGTCAGAACAGGGCAACACGGCTGGCCCTTGGATGTACACAGAGAGCAAACATTAATTATATGCATCTCAATCTCTCCTGGCTCAAAGTGGAGGAAAGATTGATTTCATCAAATCAAATTGTATTTGTCACATGCTCCAAAAACAACAGGTGAAGAAGACCGTACAGTGAAATGATTTCTTACAAGCCCTTAACCAACAATGCAGTTTTAAGAAAATACCCCCCAAAAAGTAAGAGATAAGAATAACAAATAATTAAAGAGCAGCAGTAAATAACATTAGTGGGGCTATATACAGGGGGTACCGGTAAAGAGTCAATGTATCAATGTGCGGAGGCACAGGTGTTGAGGTAATTATGTACATTTAGGTAGAGTTATTAAAGTGGCTATGCATAGATAATAACAGAGAGTAGCAGCAGCGTGGAGGGGGGGGGTGCAAATAGTCTGGGTAGCCATTTGATTAGCTGTTCAGGAGTCTTATGGCTTTGGGGTAGAAGCTGTTTAGAAGCCTCTTGAACCTAGACCTGGCACTCTGGTACCGCTTGCCGTGCGGTAGCAGAGAGAACAGTCTATGACTAGGGTGGCTGGAGTCTTTGACAATTTTTTGGGCCTTCCTCTGACACCGCCTGGTATAGAGGTCCTGGATGGCAGGAAACTTGGCCCCAGTGATGTACTGGGCCATACGCACTACCCTGGTATGGCCGAGTAGTTGCCATACCAGGCAGTGACGCAACCCGTCAGGATGCTCTCGATGGTGCAGCTGTAAAACTTTTTGAGGATCTGAGGACCCATGACAAATCTTTTCAGTCTCCTGAGGGGGAATAGGTTTTGTCGTGTCCTCTTCACAACTGTCTTGGTGTGCTTGGACCATGTTAGTTTGTTGGTGATGTGGACGCCAAGGAACTTGAAGCTCTCAACCTGCTCCACTACAGCCCCGACGATGAAAATGGGGGCGTGCTCAGTCCTCTATTTCCTGTAGTCCACAATCATCGCCTTCGTCTTGATCACGTTGAGGGAGAGGTTGTTGTCCATGCACCACATTTTCAGGTCTCTGACCTCCTCCCTATAGGCTGTCTCATCGTTGTCGGTGATCAGGCCTACCACTATTGTGTCATCAGCAAACTTAATGATGGTTTTGGAGTCGTGCCTGGTCGTGCAGTCATGAGTGAACAGGGAGTACAGGAGGGGACTGTATTTGTGAGAGGTAAAACCTGTTGAAAGCACCGAACTGTCTGTTTAAATGACTAGCACATAGCTCAGACACCCATGCATACCCCACAAGACATGCCACCAGAGGTCCCTTCACAGTCCCCAAGTCCAGAACAGACTATGGGAGGCGCACAGTACTACATAGTGCCATGACTACATGGAACTTTACTCCACATCATGTAACTGGTGCAAGCAGTAGAATCAGATTTAAAAAATGGATAAAAATACACCTTTATGAAACAGCGGGGACTTTGAAGCAACACAAACATAGGCACAGACATATACACACATGATAACATATGCACTATACACACATACACATGTATTTTGTGATATGTGGTAGTGGAGTACGGGCCAGACCCCAGGGAGAGTGTTATGGTGATCCATAATAAATACAAATACAAATACACCTACTGGAGAGTTCTTCTTTGTCTACACCCATTCAGCACCGTTCACACCCTCTTAAGCCTTAGCTCCACCCATCTCTTTAAGGATTCACATGAGGCCATGTGGTAAACACACGCTATATCGAATAAAATCCAGGTTTATTTGTCACATGCACAGGATACAGAAGGGGTAAATGGTACAGTGAAGTGGTTACTTGCATTGTAGCAATAGCAAAAGCAGAAAGTAATAAATATTTTATCATTATTAGAAGACTCTTACCCGACACACATGTCTAAATTGATGGGTCATGTGAAGGAAATGCTTTAACCACCCCCCAGCCACATCTAGCTAAGTATGGGTCGCAATTGTCTAGACCTGTACACATGTTCATGAAATACAATAGATGGCCGTAATCACCCCCAGACACAACTGGCTAATTTGATGGGTCATGTAATAATCTGGCCGAAGTGGAGTCTTTTGTTTAGACATGTAGCTACCTGGCTAAACAATGAACCGGCATAATCCCAACTCATACTACTACCAACACAAACAATGTCATAGCTGTAGTATGAATCTAGCTAGCTAACATTAGGCTATAAATAGCAATGCAAATGGATTTCTTATTCGAAAAATATTACTATACAAATTACTCTGACTGAATGATAAAATTATATCTGAAAATGTAGCTAGACTCTTACATGGATGTACGCTTCACGGCAGACTGGAACCATTTAACTCCATTATGTGTGTAGCTACATCTTGTTTGGCCAGAATTGTGTCAAGTCACTCCGGTTCACACTGACCGTTACGTGTGCAGAAAGTAGCCCATCACTTTTTCCAACTGATCTGTCGATAGTGCCTGCTAAATTCAGGGCATCAATGTTGTTGTTCTCGATGGTAATGTTATATCTTTCAAAAACGTTGCGGTAGAAAGGACTGTCAACACATACTGAACAGCACACATTATAGACAGAAGCATGCTACATGGCAGACCAATCCGAACTCATCTCCCGGCATGTCCAGCCCATCCATTATCTCAGCCAATCATGGTTAGCGGAAAGGTTCCTGTATTTTTTTGTGGCTAAACCAAGTAGGCTGGTAATTTAACAATTGTATTCGTATTTATGGATTTATGCATTTTGATTAAAAAATGATGTTTACGTTCAAATGCCGCTCCTGTGAAGTAGTGACGTATGACATACGCCTAGTTTCCTGAAATGAGTCCATTGTACATTTTCTTTCTTCATCACATATTGAAAAACGTATGAAATGTGATTTTAGTTGGATTGATCTTCCTTTAAATAACTTGTATTCTTGTGTATTCATATGCTTCTTAAATACAGGCTCAGAACATACAATGCAAAACCCATTCTGAAAAATGATGATTCATAATTCATATACCAAAACAAATTCAGGTTCAACGCAATAATATTTTATTGATTTAAAGGTCCAATGCAGTTGTTTTTATCTCAATTTCAAATTATTACTGGGTGACAATCAAGTACCTTACTGTGATTGGTTTCAATTAAAATGACCCCCCAAAAAAAACAAAATAAAGTGAAGGCTATTGAAGTCTATTCCATGTGAGAAATTGCCTTCTAGGCAGAGTTCCTCTGTCCAGTATCTGTGTTATTTTGCCCATCTTAATCTTTTCTTTTAATTGGCCAGTCTGAGATATGGCTTTATGGCAACTCTGCCTAGAAGGCCAGCATCCCGGAGTCGCCTGTTCACTGCTGCTGTTGAGACTGGTGTTTCGCAAGTACTATTTAATGAAGCTGCCAGTTGCGGACTTGTGATGCGTCTGTTTCTCAAACTAGACACTCTAATGTACTTGTCCTCTTGCTCAGTTGTGCACCGGGGCCTCCCACCCCTCTTTCTATTCTGGTTAGAGCCAGTTTGCGCTGTTTTGTGAAGGGAGTAGTTGTAACGGAACTCTAATTCCTCCTCCTCCTCGGACGAGGAGAGGAGAGAGGGATCGGAAGACCAATTTGCAGCGAGGTAGGATGACATAATGAATTTATTTACAAAACGAAACTAAACACACGAAGAACACTTGAAAAATTACAAAACAACAAAACGACGTAGACTGACCTAAAACATGAGAACTACTAATACACGAAGAACGCACGAAACAGGTACAGACTACAAACCAACGCTACAGTCCCGTGTGGCACGAACATACATACAGACACAGGAGACAACCACCCACAAACAAACAGTGAGAACAACCTACCTTAATATGACTCTCAATCAGAGGAAACGTCAAACACCTGCCTCTGATTGAGAGCCATACCAGGCAACCCAAAACCAACATAGAAACAGAAAACATAGACTGCCCACCCAAAACTCACGCCCTGACCAATAAACACATACAAAACAAGAGAAAACAGGTCAGGAACGTGACAGTAGTACACAGCGCTGTACGAGATCTTCAGTTGCTTGGCAATTTCTTGCATGGAAAAGTCTTCATTTCTCAGAACAAGAATAGACAGACGAGTTTCAGAAGAAAGTACTTCTGGCCATTTTGAGCCATTAATCAAACCCACAAATGCTGATTCTCCAGATACTCAACTAGTCTAAAGGCCCGTTTTATTGCTTCTTTATTGGTTCAACAGTTTTCAGCTGTGCTAACATAATTGCAAAAGGGTTTTCTAATGATCAGTTAGCCTTTTAAAATTATAAACTTGGATTAGCTAACACAACGTGCCATTGGAACACAGGAGTGATGGTTGCTGATAATGGGCCTCTGTACGCCTATGTAGATATTCCATAACAAATCTGCTGTTTCCAGCTACAATAGTCATTTACAACATTAACAATGTCTACACTGTATTTTGGATACATTTTATGTTATTTTAATGGACAAAAAAATGTTTGTTTTTTTCAAAAACAAGGACATTTCTAAGTAAACTTTTGAACGGTAGTGTAGTTGACTCTGGGATTCAAACCAGCGACCTATCAATTACTGGCTCAACGCTCTTAGCCGCTAGGCTACCTGCCACCCCATTCCAGTGATTACACTCCATTCTAGATATTATTATGAGCTGTCCTCCCCAAGCAGCCTCCACTGGGATGAAGTGATGGTGAATAACTCAGTTACCAGTATTTCCCTGGCTTAGTTATGTCTAAGCCCTAGATTAAACAGCGCTCTGTCGCCTCCCTAAACTAAAAAAAATATGTCGCTTTCTCTTTGGAAGAGCGGGGATAGAGTGCCGTGTGAAACAGTAGATTGCCCCTCGTCGGACTTTTGACAATAAAATAAAACGGTCACATTCTTGGTGACTTGGCAACTGGAATAGATAAGACTGAGCAGTAGCAGCAGCGTATGTGGAGCAGTAGCAGCAGCGTATGTTGTGAGTGTGAAAGTATATGTGAGAGCGTGTGTGTGGCGTCAGTATGCATGTATGCGCATGTTATGTGTGTGTGTGTGTGTGTGTGTGTGTGTGTGTGTGTGTGTGTGTGTGAGAATGTTGGGCTGTCAGTGTAAGTATGTGTGAGTGTGAGGGTAGAGTCCAGTGTGTGTGCCCAGAATCAGTGCAAGAGAGGTAATTCAAAAAAGGGTCAATGCAGGTAGTCCAGGGTAGCTATTTGATTAGTTATTTAGAAGTATTGTTTAGCAGCTTGGGGGTAGAAGCTGTTCACGGTCCTGTTGGTTCCAGACTTGTCCACTGGTACCGCTGGTACCGCTTGCCATGCGGTAGCAGAGAGAACAGTCTATGGCTTGGGTGGATGGAGTATTTGACCATTTTTGGGGCCCTCTGTAGTCCACGATCAGCTCCTTTGTCGTGCTGAAGTTGATGGAGAGGTTGTTGTCCTGGCACCACACTGCCAAGTCTCTGAGCTCCTCCCTATAGGCTGCCTCATCGGCTTCGGTGATCAGTCCTAACACATCGTGGAGTCATGCGCAATTGTGGGTGAACAGGAAGTACAGGAGGGGACTAAGCACACACCCCTGAGGGTGGCGGATGATTGCCTACCCTCACTGCCTGAAGTCCAGGGTCCAGTTGCAGAGGGAGCTGTTCAGTTACAGGGTCCTGAGCTTGGATGAGACTATGGTGTTGAATGCTAAGCTGTCAATGAACAGCGTTCTTACATAAGTATTCCTTTTGTCAAGGCGGGTGAGCGCAGTGTGGAGTGCAATAGACATTGCGTCATCTGTGGATCTGTTGGGGCGGTATGCTAATTGGAGTGGGTCCAGGGTGTCTGGGATGATGGTGCTGATAGGGACCATGACCAGCCTTTCAAAGCATTTCATGGCTATACATGTGAGTGCTACGGTGCGATAGTCATTTAGGCAGGTTACCTTGGCATTATTGGGCACGGGGACTATGGTGGTCTGCTTGAAACAAGTTGGTATTACAGCCCGGTCAGGTATAGGTTGAAATTGTCAGTGAAGATACTTGCCAGCTGGTCAGCTCATCCTCTGCCACACGCTCTGCCGCTCTTTCATCGCGGTGCACGTGAAGTACGCCTCTGTTTAATGCAGCGCGCCAGAGCAGTTCTCCCACTGTTGAGAGAAATGACCATGCATGTTAATATATGTTAATTGCACGTAAATAAAGGTTGCTTCTCTACCACACCCACAATAGAAGTACGATCATGGACTCGCAGGTGGAGCACTTCTGTGAGAGGTCGCTCTTTTGCCTGAATTCGACTCAAAACCAACAAGGAAGTCTGATACCGTGTTGACAGTGGTTGTATGAAACCAAAAGTGCTTAACCATGCTTTTAATTTCTATTCAGTTCGACTCGCCACAAATTTGGCATCTGAACTGTGCGTTAGAAAGCTAGAAAGGAAGCATGGAATTCCTGATTGGCCATACTGCCATGGCTATATATATATATATATTGAAAAAAGTAGACATAAGACATTTATCCTCTGGTGGCGCAGAGGATAAAAGCCCTGTCAAGGGAACCTTACATTGCAGCTTCAAACCCCACATGTGCATATTGTCAACATATGAAATGCAAAACATATGGTTGTGTTTGTATGATGAAATGCTGTTCAAATGTCCTATAAATGATTTTAAAATGCCATCTGTCATTGTATCACCTAGAATACAGTTCTCAAATGTGAATTGTCATTTAATCTGGAGAAAAACTGCCTAAGGAGCTACAAATTTGCATGCTGAGAATGTTGTGATAATATTAGGTAAAACTTAAATGTAATGTGACCTATCAACATACTTACAACACTATAGGAATGTTCTGTGCAACTTAAGCTAATCATTGTATGAATGGCATCACAACTGAGCATATTTGTGTTTTGGGAACCTGTTCCTACAACCCAATGAAACATTCTGGGAACCTGTAAAGAACAGATTGTGTTTGAGGAACATTTTTGCAACGTCAGGCAAACATTCTATAATCATCAGCACGACTGGACAGTTTTTGTGTTATGAGAACATTTTCCGCGACCTAACAAAAGTTGTGAGAACTTTCACCGAACCAATTTTGGTTTGCTGGGATGAGTATCTCAAGTAGCTCCTGCACTATGCTTTAGCCATCAAAGCAGAAGTTACACACATTTTATCCAACATGACACAGGGTTCAACTGAACCCACAGCCTTTGTGTTGCCAGTACCATGTGTCAACCAGCTTAGCCATCGGGGCAGCCATACACATGAATTTGGAAAATATGACTTCAAAACATGTATTGATTAAGTTCAGGTTTCATTTTAAAATGCATGAATGACTCCTCTTGATTGCACATTGTTTGACAGATTGGTCATGAGATTGATTGATGGATCCATGCCTTTGTATTTATCTCAGTATACATTCACACAGTGCAGTGGATAGCTAGCATCCACAATATAACGTCAAAGTTCAGAATATGCCCTTTTTTATATTTGATGGTGTGTCCATAAAACCAAACGTGGAGTCCCTGCTTCCGTTCCAAGCGTTCAGGCCAAACATTCCCTGTCCTTTTCCCTGATCTTTGCCTTCTATTCCTGAGTCACTCCTCTCACCCTGACCATCAATCCCCCTGAGGGGTTAAACTCACTGAACCTGAGTGACAAGAGGCCTTGTATGGGAAAGGCATGGGGGCAGTGGATCCAACCTTAAAGGAGAATTTTGCTTTTTTGAACAGCCAAATCTCTATTTTTGATGTGAATAGCACATTATACACAGAACAAAAATATAAGCGCAACATGCAACAATTTCAAAGAATCTACTGAGTTACAGTTCATATAAGGAAATCAGTCAATTTAAATAAGTTAATTAGGCCCTAATCTATGGATTTCACATGACTGGGAATACAGATATGCATCTGTTAGTCACAGATACCCTTAAAAAATGGTAGGGGTGTGGATCAGAAAAGCAGTCAGTATCTGGTTTGACCACCAGTTGCCTCATGCAGCGCAACACATCACCTTCGCATAGAGTTGATCAGGCTGTTGATTGTGGCCTGTGGAATGTTGTCCCACTCCTCTTCAATGGCTGTGCGAAGTCGCTGGATATTGGCGGGAACTGGAACACGATGTCGTAAACGGCAATCCAGAGCATCCCAAACATGCTCAATGGGTGACATGTCTGGTGAGTATGCAGGCCATGGAAGAACTGGGACATTTTTAGCTTCCAGGAATTGTGTACAGATCCTTGCGACATGGGGCCGTGCATTATCATGCTGAAACATGAGGTGATGGTAGCGGGTGAATGGCACGACAATGGGCCTCAGGATTTCGTCACGGTATCTCTGTGCATTCAAATTTCCATCAATAAAATGCTATTGTTTTTGCTGTCCGTAGCTAATGCCTGCCCATACCATAACCCCACCGCATCCATGAGGCACTCTGTTCACAACCGCTCACCCACACAACGCAATACAGCTCTGGTGGACATTACTGCAGTCAGCATGCCACTCGCACAATCCCTGTGACATTGTGTTGGGTGACAAAACTGCGCATTTTGAAATTGACTTTTATTGTCCCCAGCATGCTGTAATGCTCATGCTGTTTAATCAGCTTCTTGATATGCCACACCTGTCACACACTGATCTGTTTCACCTGTCTTTGTGCTTGTCTCCACCCCCCACCAGGTGTCTCCCATCTCCCCTCATTATCCCCTGTGTATTTATACCTGTGTTTTCTGTTTGTCTGTTGCCAGTTTGTCTTGTCAAGTCTTACCAGTGTGGTTCCTGTGGTTTTCCCAGTTTTGACTTTTCTGCCTGTCCTGATCCTGATTTGGATTACGACTCTTTGCCTGCCTTGATTTACCTTTTGCCTGCCCCTTGTACTATTATAAACTCTGAGACTCGTACTATCCACCTCCTGTGTCTGCATCTGGGTCTTAGCCTGAGCCTTGATAACACCTGTCAGGTAGATGGATTATCTTGGCAAAGGAGAAATGCTCACTAACAAGGATGTCAACAAATGTGTAAACAAAAGTTGAGAGAAATAAACTTTTTGTGCATATGGAAAATTTGGGGGATCTTTTCCTGATAACTTGATAAATATATCCCAACCAGAACTAACTACCACCAAACCCCCGCTTTAACTTCATTTAAATGTCATAACCCGTTATTCTATTTGTGTACTCTTCACCACACTTGGCATGCCCCTTGTACTATTATTGTTTTTTGAAGGACTATGAGAAAGTCAGTTCTGGTGACTTTTCTACTCCAAAGTGAACGAAAATGAATTGATGATGACATTATCGAAAATATAATTTGTCCTTCCAGAAATTAACCTAACAACATACTGGTCCATATTATCAGTACGTAGCCTTGGCTCATAGGAGCAGGAGCCTACCTCCTGTTTCTGTAGCGTGAGGCAGCTTGATGTACAAGTACAGGCCCTTGACAGGAAGCTAGTCTATCGCAGGGCCTTACCCCCAATCTATCTTCTTAATGCTGAATGCCAAGCAGAGACGCATCGGTCTCATTTTACAGTCTTTGGTATGACTCGGCCGGGATTATTTGAGAAATAAGCTTTTTGTGTGTATGGAAAATTTCTGGGATATATTATTTCAGCTCATGAAACATGGGACCAGCACTTTACATGTTGCATTCATATTTTTGTTCAGATTAGAAAGGTCCAGACACTTTTATTGTGATTTCACATGTTTTGAGAAACTTACCCCAGCTATTCACTTCCTCATCCTAGTTGTGCACTACAGGATCTCAGAAAAAACATAAACAAAGGCTCCAAAAACACCCAAATAAGTCCTTTTAGAAACGGAAACGTTCTCAGTGTAGTGATGCAGTTCTTTAGATGTTGTACACATGAAATTGTGTCATTCCGAACTTTATTCGCAAAGTTATATTCCATTTTGTTGCCACTCGAGCGATTAGCTCTCCATACATTCTAGCAGCAGGCTACACAGACAGTGGAACTGCTGGATATGGGAAACAGCAGGAGTCCCACAAAATGGAATATAACATTGCGGATAAAGTTCAGAATGACACAATTTTATGTGTACAACATCTAAAAGGCCTGCATCACTACACTGAGAACGTTTCCGTTTCTAAAAGGACTTATTTGGGAATTTTATTTAGCATTTTTTTCATGTGTTTTCAGTGCCCCAATATTGCACAACGAGGATGAGGAAGTGAATTGCTGGTTGGGGTAAGTTTCTCAAAAACATGTCAAATCGCAGTGTCTGGACCCTTCCATAACATGCCATTTACATAAAAAACCTTCTCCTTTAAGTTATCATGGATGGCTGTCATTAAAATAAGGTGCATCTGTGTCCAACTAGCTGAAGGCAACTCACTCCAGTGTCCATGGTTGCTTTATTTTTTTCCCTACTTTCTTTCTTTCTCTCTGTCTCTCTCTCTGACTGGGTCCCATCCATCACTTGAAAATGGGCTTTTCTGGAAGTTGCTGATGTTCAGATAAGGGACCAGTCACTCACACAAGGCAGTGGAAAGACTAAACCTTATGTCCTGCAAGACTTGGAAATGTGAGTTACTCTGTGTTTTACAATCATGAAATTCTGGTCCTGTTTGAAGAAAATAGGTGAAGTAACGGAGACGGTTTGTTCCATCGCTCTGAGATTATAGTCTGCGTGTGTGTATGTGTGTTGACAGACTGTATGAGGTCATCACTTTCATGTGGCTACACCTATGGCCTGGACTGTAGCAACTCTCCTCTACTCACACCACATACACCCCCACCCCAAGCACCACACACAGACATAACACCGCTTATCCACTGGCTACATGCTCTCAGCTCCGGGCGCTTTACTCTTGTGTTTTCCTCCTCACAAGTAGTAAATGGTTAGTCTGAGTTTATGCTTTTAAACATGACTTTTAACGGAAAAAACAAAATGTCCTTACGTGCACTCTGAGAATGAATACACCCTGGGAGAGTTCCCCTTGTCAATTAGACCATTGGACAATGTTCAATACAAAATAGTTTGTCTTTACTGCCTCACATTACCTATAGATGTGTCAGTAAAGTGCATCTAACTCTGACGGATCAGTCTGCCTGCAGCGGTGTGAATCCTCATGTTTTTCCTGTGCGTGAATCCCATGTCTCATATGTTTTTGTTCAGAGACCGTGTGTGTGTGTGTGTGTGTGTGTGTGTGTGTGTGTGTGTGTGTGTGTGTGTGTGTGCGTGCGTGCGTGCGTGCGTGCGTGCGTGCGTGCGTGCGTGCGTGCGTGCGTGTGTGTGCACGTGTGTGTGCCTGCGTGCTCAGGAGGAAGTGGAGAGGTTGTGGGGCTAGCAGTGTCTGGCGTGTGAGATCCCTGTGGTGGCGGCCATTTCCCTGTGTTACTAAACAAACAGGATGATAGTTCACTTATCCCGTTGAGAACTGTTATTTCAGAACTTATTTCAGCCCTTCAGATCATGGGTAAGAGTGGAGTACATCAACCTAAGTCATTCACAGACTGTATGAAATAGTGCACAGCTTCGATCACAGGGACACTCAGCTCATATCAGTTTATAAAAGCTCATGTAGACCTATGCCAAGGAATCCATTAGGCCTAATTCACCCAAGTGAAGGTGTTAAGTCAATTAGGAATTGCATTACACATTTTTACTCTACAAACCAATCAAATGTAGTCAAAGTCAGCCAGGTCAACCGCCGATACAAGTCAGTATTTGACATCCATTCTCACTTCGAAATTTGACGTTTGGAACAACTTCGAAATTTTGTTTACATGATCTGTGTATAAAATAATTGTTCAATAAGGTAGGCCTATTTTTGCGCCAGTGGATATCCGGGTGCACAAGCACGTAGGCACTGACATAAATTTGGCTCGAGGCATTGGTTGTATTTGACGGCTGTTCTGTGTGTCGATACAACATGTCCATGCAATGTTTTATCTGGCTTTGAGAATGTGGCTGCTGCGCTCTGTTATTCATTCTGATACAAATCAATTAAAATGTCCACGTCTACACCACAGTTGGCGGTGCGGGACAGAAGCGATTGGGGAGAGAGGGATGGTTTAATTTTCGTGTATGCGGGAACAGAGCGCTCACCCAAACTGTCGCCATTCTTGGCCACGTGCGCTTGACTCGGGCGAGCCTTCTCGTTAAGTGCATGTGTGAGGGGATGAGGTGATGGAGTTGGCGCCAGAGAGGTCGGGGTTAGGGATCAAGGTCTGCGCAGGTAGAGCCAGAAAGACGATACACTGATACAACCACAGGGGGAAAGAAACACAACATCCGGATAGAGGACCACATACCTCGAGACTGTCCTCACACGATGAAGCAGCAGAACTAAAAACACATCTGAAAATGGGCCTTAATAGCCTATTATAGGCTATATGGCTTAATTGATTAGGATAGGCTAATGTAGCCTAAAACACTGGGATTAGTGCACTGTTAAGCATAGGCTACTTAAAGTGGTAAGAAATCAGTAGGCTACATTTCTCTAAAGACAAGTTTTGCCAAACCCAACACCGACACCGGAGCTGCAATTGGTGGTCGCTGCTCAATAATCGAGTTTGATAAAATGCCGCTGCCAGTTTTACTCCTAGTTGGATTGGAGGTGTATGACGCGCGCGCGCGCGCACACACACACACACACACACAGGCAAACACACACACGCTCACACACAAGACCCATGGCCCACTGTGCATGAGAACAGCAAATCATTTACACCACCATTTCGATTAATTATAATAAGCCTTATCATAGTGCCTATTAAATGGACAGATAGGCAACATTTTCAGAAGAGATACTTGCACGTGTGTATAGGCTCATGCTCTAACTCTCTCAGAAGAAAAAAGAAAAGCGTGCAGTCCTCCGTGACTGCATTAGTAGACTATTGCATTTCATTTGAATTATTTACCCCTTCCTGAAAGTCCTCAACGTTCGTTATTAGCCTAGTCCAGATTTTAACGAGTTGGTATACCACACAATTTTGGGAGCACCGCGAGCCATTAAACTTTAATGTTGGTCAATTGGCCAGTGAGAATCTGGAGATCAAATATAAATACTTTAATGCTCTCGGTTAAATAATCACGTCCCTGAAGCTTTCGAGAGGAGAGAAAATCAATGACCCGTATGGTTTCATTTTCATTTAATTGTTTTAAAGTGTATGTTTTTGTTTGTTGAATTTCTAATTTCGAAACATTTATTAGGTGTAGATTAATAACGCATTCCAAAAACTCGCTTTGATAATTTATTGGGCTTTTATTTAGATATGCTACAGGTAGCCAATATTTATTAATTTTAACTTGAATGTTATTGAATACATAATACAAAGCCATTGATCATTAATGACGTATACAGATTGAGTAAGACAGTGGATATGTTGCATTAAAAATACCGAGTTTGTAGTCAAATGGTTTATACTATTTTTATTTTATTTCACGAAAATGTTAATAGGCATGCGAGGCGTGTGTGCGTAGCCTGAATATTTCTGGTTCTTCTGGGGGGAATGTATTGACACATGCACACTCAGTCAATGGCTAATTAAAAAACATTAGTTTTGTAATGATGCCACTATAGGAAACATAAATAAATAATGGGGTAATTATAGGAGATGATTATAGGAGTTGAGCACGCGATATGCTTATCATGAATTGACCTATTTGATCTCCCTTTTCCCCTGAAAGCCTAATCAACTCCTTCCGGCTGTATATGACACGGATCTATTTGGCAGTATTGGATTTTAATTACATATAGAATCAAGAGATGAGCCCACTATTCACAAGTGAATTGAATAACTTTTGGAATTACGCATGGGCCTATGCCATTAATACGTTTTATATAAAAGATGAGCACATTGCAAGTCTGTTTGAAATTCATTATGATATGCAGTTAACTAAAGGTTTAGGATGCTATTAATCGATTTACTTCCTCATCTTGTCCTTGTATCAAAACAAAGTTGGCTATTTGTTGATGTTTTTCCCCAATTATAACCGAATGGAGTTTTATTTTGCGTAATGTTGTTGGGTTGCGTATTTGCTTGATCATGGACGTAGATTTGTCTCCAGTTCAATTGTGTTCCCAAGAACCACTGTCAAATGGAGACCTTTGATTAGGCCAACCTGAAATAAGTTGAACACAGAGGCCTATACCCATTTATGTATTTATGATGGATGGATGGACGGAGCTCTCGAAACACGTTAAACACTTTCACTGCTTGCACGGAGCTGACCACGCACCTATTTACCTTAGGTTACTTTGAGGTTTGTAAAACAGTTTTGTAATCGATGTTGGGAAGATGTACCGTGCCATGAGGTGAAATGAATAGGCTACGGAATATAAACATTGCCTACTTTCACAAGACTCCACCTGGTGTTTATGAAGTGTGCCACGAGTCCATAGAGAAGGCGCGCAGCTTTCACTGAATGAGCTTGTGGCCTCTCCGTAGTGTCTTTAGCCAATTGAGTCTCGAGGCCTAAAATTGGGTCTTAATCTCGCTCTGCCTATTTGGCACTTTGATTGATGCTCTCTTACTCCAGCCGGCAAGGCTGCCTGAGCCAAAAAGGAAGAAGAAGAAAACAGACAATCGCTTTTAGTTTAGCGTCATACACATACACTCTCTCACGCACACATACAAACACATACACACTCACACACATGCACCCACACTTATTAGATAACGACTGGAGCGAGAGCAGAATACGTTTTTAAGCTCCAAGATAAGGCGCACGGCGTGGAGCACCTCTGTACCTCGCGGGGGGCTCGAGGAGGCCATGGATCATATTGGAGCGCATCTCCAGCACACTCACGCCGAGCCCATCAGCTTTGGGATCGACCACATCCTCAACAATGTGGATCAGAGCTGGATGCCCGAGTCGGACTATGGACTCGGCTGCGTTGTCAGCACTGCCTACAACACCATGACGGGTAACTTCACCGGCAACAACTCTGGATATAACAGCAACGCATATGGGGTTGCCAATCTGAGCGGCACCTACAACATGAACATGGGGATGAACGTCAGTGGGAATAACGTTAACGCGGCTGGAGTCATCCGTGTGCCCGCGCACCGGCCTCTGAACAGTGGACACTCGTCCATCCCCGGTGGTATGTCCACGATACCAGGCTCGATTAACAACCTGACGGGATTTACCTTCCCCTGGATGGAGAGCAACAGAAGATACACCAAAGACAGGTTCACAGGTAGACCACCTCTAATGCACATAAAATGTGGTTGGTTATCTGGAAATTAAATAGCAATATGCATGGCGTTGCCATGTTTATTATGGGACAATCCCTGTCATTCTATTTGTTTCTGATGATGGTCCGTAACCTAGTAATTTTTCCTGATGAACTCAGCTCTGAAATAATCGATAATAAAGCATAAGCTAGGCTACTGCTGAACACGCTGTGTAATTTCATGAGACGATTTTAGTTGTTGAACACCAATGGCTTTCACTTATTTTACTAGGCCTTTATAGCTCATAAGAAGCACCTACAATTAACAGTGACTTAGATAACATAGCCTAAGACATATATGCATGCTATCGAAATAGCCTAAATTACATTTCCCAAATTGCTCCAACAAAGTATAGGCTAACACACGCATTTTTGTTTCTTAGTGCTCCATGATTTAACATGAAAATGATCCTTCAAACTGACATTTTAAAAGTTAACTTAAGCCTATACTCTTAGAAACAAAGTTTCTGGATAGAACCAAAAGGGGTTCTATGCTTGGTTCATGTATGGAACCGCTTAAGGTTCTATATAGAACCGAAAGTGGTTCAATTTAGAACCCTATATGAAACCCAAGGGTTCTATAAGGAACCAATTTTCAAATCAAATCAAAGTTTATTGGTCACGTACACAGATTTGCGTATATTATCGAAGGTGCAGCGAAATGCTTGTGTTTCTAGCTCCAACAGTGCAGTAACACCTAGCAATAATAATGCAAAAACAATACACACATTTTGGTTGTGAAGAAGAACCGCTGGGGTTCAAAAGGGTTCTATGTAGAACCTTTAGGGGTGCCATATATGAAGCAAGCAATATAACCCTTTTTGGTTCTATACAGAACCTTTTTTTCTAATAGGGTGGGATGGGGTTTTAAATGTTTGTTTTTTGACCAAAAAAAATTCCTCACACTTATATAATTCAGGGCTGCATGTATCAGAGTAGACTGTTAACAATAGGATGTTTGGTCTAGGAATTTGACATTTCATAATGAATTTGCGCTTCTTTGTGTCACGTTCCGGCATTTTAACCCTTTAATTTTCCCTGCGAGCTATAGATCTCCCCTCTATGTCTGACGTTTCTTGAACTTGCTTCGCTGCTCTGTTGCTGCTCTCTTTCTGATTTTGCTGCTTGCTTTTGTCCCTATCTATCCGTCTCCCAATCCAGTGGCGCTTTCACCACTCACTGTAACACGCCGTGTAGGTCACCCGTACCAGAACCGAACGCCCCCCAAAAAGAAAAAGCCCCGGACGTCTTTTACCCGCCTGCAGATCTGCGAGCTGGAGAAACGCTTTCACCGACAGAAGTACCTGGCTTCCGCAGAGCGAGCGGCTTTGGCTAAGGCCCTCAAGATGACTGATGCGCAAGTCAAAACATGGTTCCAGAACAGAAGAACAAAATGGAGGTGAGATTACTGATGATCATCTGTATAGGCCACATTTAACGTAGCCTATAAGGTGTACGCTCCAGCGCGGAATGTCATAGTTTGTTTGTGTGTGTGCGCGCGTGTATGTGTGTGTTTTAGGTCTGTTGGTGCTTTTATGTATAGAATGGGCAATTTATTTACACTCCAAGAAGGCTACAAACCCAACAAAAATAGCAATAGGTCTACACATTTGGGTGATGTTTTACAAATATGAACTCTAATATAATAACGCATAGAAAATTATGTCTTTATCTATTATATGACATTAATTAATTGTGTGCATTTGATAACAAATATATACAAAAATCCAATCGCCCCACTTCTTTGTCTACCCCAGGTCGTAAATTGTATTTTACTATTGAAGTTTTCGGTTCTAAACCGTTGCATTCAGATAATTAATGTTGTCTTGCAACAGTCAAGGAAAAGACAAAGTCAGTCTTATAATGAGTTACATTCTGTGGCAACTAACTATATCCTATCCCACAAAAGTAGGATAATGATTATTTTAGCATATGACTACTCTTGTAAAAGTGAACGTTTTTTTCATCTTTCGAAATAATGTCATGTCAGACAAAAATCATTATTTCTAAGGTATTTATTAAAGCTACTTTCAGATTAAACATATCATGGGTAAAAGTGGAAGGCCAATTTGGCCACGTCTTTTACGCAGATTGAAGTTGTTTTCCGTAGTCTACTGAAGCAGTTTAATACGTCTCTGGAGATTGAATTTTAGAATTTTTTAAATAACATATCAATCAACGATTAATATTATGTTATATAGTCTAGGCCTAATAATAATTATTCAGTCAATGGGAGAACATAACAGCAAAATCTAAAGAAAGATTTATGTCATCAGACGAAGACAAATTAATTGCCAAACTGTATTTATTTCCACATAGGCTATTGTTGGCTGAGAAATAATTCGAACATTGTGGGCAATTTGTATTTGGATATCAGCTTTTAGCCAACATGTTAATAATGCGTAAGCAAGCAATTTTGCCTACATGCTAATTTTGTTAAACAATGTGCTATAATCTAGGCTAATCATGATTGACTAAACGTGTTCAAATAAATCCAGAAGACATTCACTTTGTGTCAAAATGTGATGTAGATCTCAAGGCCTGTACGTATACGACGCAGCCTGTTTTGGATATAATTTCCCTCTGACGCCTCACAGTGTCTCTCTTGTGTCTCCGGTGTTCCAGGCGCCAGACAGCGGAGGAGAGAGAAGCAGAGCGACAGCAAGCCAACCGGATCCTCATGCAACTCCAACAGGAGGCTTTTCAGAAAACGATAAATCAACCGGCAAACCCGGACCCGCTCTGCCTGCATAACAGCTCCCTGTTTGCGCTTCAGAACCTCCAGCCGTGGACTGAAAACACCGCCAAAATCAGCAGCGTGTCCGCCTGCGAATAACAAACTCTGACCGCTTTTATTTTCCCTCTTTAAAATGATTGTAGTAATATAGAACAACTTTTTAAGATCATGAAGAGGACTTGAAAAAATATGACTCACGACGACCGGATTTATCTGACACTGCCTCGAAAAAAGTTTAGGTTGAAAGTGTCAGTGAACTTAAGTAAGCCACGACACGCGCTCAATAGCAGCGGGCTTTTGAGTTTCAGTTTTTCTGCCTGTTTTTACGTGATTTAATTTCAGAAGTTTTTATTTAACATTTTCAGTAAAACATAATCCAGTCCTAATTATGGACTAAGCATATAGATATACCTTGATATAAGTCAATAATAAGTGAGCACTTATTTTAGCACTTTCTCTAACAGGAAAACGTATAGATATTCATACCTGATCATTTTAGGAACAGGCCTAATTCAAGAAAAATGTATCGATTCGGTGGCATACATTCAGTAGCCTATCTGTGTCTCATAACAATGTTCATATTGATAACAATGGTTATAAATTAGGTTTTAGCAGTTGACTAGACGCAACCCCTTTCTCTCTGTGCAGGGAAGAAGCAGTGACAATATTTTACAATTTACCATCTCATCAAGTTTCTCTCTTATAAATGAGTAATTATCTTTTACCTTTTACCACATCACTCAAGCACTTATTCATTTGGATGAAACTTTATTGCAGTCTGGTATTTACCTGGTATTTGCTTAGAAATGAGTTATCTAAATATTTTACTAATTCATTATCCAATATTAGTTCTTGTTTTTATCTTTCAAACAAGCACGATGGTAGATATATTAATATTGCCTTGAGTTTGTTGAAGTTATTTTTTTTTGGTAGGTAGCCTATCCATCGTTACTATTAGCCTATCATTTCTTAATAAAAACCAGGTAAACAGCTGAATTATGCCTGTAAAATAAGGTGTTATTTGTTCAATTTTCTTGTATTTTAGGCTATAGTCCTCTAATAATTTCAGTTCTGGTGATCCATTTATACATATGATGACAGGCAAGAATTATAAGGCCATATAAAATCTTTTAAAATAATTAATACAGCAGTGTTGTGCTTTGTGTTTTTGTCATATTTTGTTTTAAACCAATGGTCATCATGCATTTTGGAGTGCATGGAAGGAACTACGTTGCTGTGTCTGGGAAAACTGATGGCCAGAACTATCTTTGACTATAGGAACCATCCCTCGTATATCTGCCCTATTAGTCAATACCAGACCTTTATAATGGGTGTTTCCAGCAAGTGATTAATACTGGTTGCATGATAATGATGAATGTGAATCTACATTATGGAGTATGCGGCTCTGCACTTGTGTGTTAGTGTAACACTCATTGCAACTGTGAAGTGTGTGTGTGATGCTGATCTTATGCAGCTGTGTGTGTGTGTGTGTGTGTGTGTGTGTGTGTGTGTGTGTGTGTGTGTGTGTGTGTGTGTGTGTGTGTGTGTGTGTGTGTGTGTGTGAGTGAGTGAGTTAGTCCAGGGCCTCTCTCCCCATGGTCAAAAAGGAATGTAGGGTAGAATTTCCCCATCTACTCAGAAAATCAGCACTGCAGCATCACTTAAGTGGCTTTTCCAAAACTCCTGAAATTCCTAAACCAAGCAAGCATGCTGGCTTTCAGTTGTTTCAAAGCCCTCAAGGGAAAAAGGTGGTCAAAATGGCAGATAAGTTTAAAAGAAGTGGACAAGCACAGTGAGCGGCAGATTGGAGTGAGTGCTTAGGCAACACCTTGCATTTCTTTCTTGTCCTCAGTCTTCTCATTTTTTAAATCAGTATTCTTATTTGTTTTTTTCATTAAATGAAAATTATTTAGGCTTGGTTTATGCAATCAAATACATGTCCTTTGTGCATTTCAGAACTGTCTTAACATGTTATTGCATTTCGACTAAATGTGCATTTACTGCTTGTTTTCTCTGCCACAATTCCACCTTGTAACTACAATCAAACAATATTAGCGACACAGCCACAAATATTCCTCAGTTCTTATTTTGCTATTATTCTGCACCTTTTTGTAACATACTGTATGAAGTATGGATATTTCTAAACATGTCCTCTATTTGATTTTATTGGGCTTTGCTTCTCTATAATCTGTAATGTTGCAATGCATTCATCACTACACACTCCCAATGAGCGTTAACCCTGAGTTACAGCTTAGTCTCCTGTTTATACTACAGTAATGTATAACTCAGCCACAGTGAGTCACTGAACTCATGCATTCTTCATTCACCACCAGGGAAACAAAGCAGCATATCCTGAACATCATCAATTAAGAAGTTAAAACATAAATTGCAATAAACCGATCTGTGTCGTGTCCTTCATGAACATTGCTACAATTCATTTGCAATAAATCCTATTGATTTATGAATAGGACTGTATGAGTCAAATTAGCTACAGTATAATCTCTTGTGTCTAGACCCAGATGAATCACTGTACCATGCAAAGCCATAAATCATTGTGTAGCCTATGTCTCTGAATTTAAAATGTATGAATGGAGCAAGGTTGTTTTTAATTTCGAGCTGCATGTAAAATAAATAGTTTATTGCAGACGTTATCCTGCAATCATTGTTTAATCATAGTCATGAACAGAATAGGGCAATTTGTACGTTACAAATTTGTATTAAATGATTTTGTATCATTTGTAGTATTTGTCTTCATGGTTTTGTATTTGAAAAATGTTTGGCTCTTCTAACCCATTAGTTCTCTTGTTTAAAATATAACAAGAGACTAAATATTGCCCATAAAAGAATACCAAAGCTGTATCCCAATTTTGAACAAGGCTTTGTTTTCTCATCTCCTCTGGACCACTGATCGGTGGATTGATAGATTACACCATACTTCTTCCACACTTCACTGTTTTTAGTGATAAAGCATCCAAGGAAAGCACGAGAACCCATGGGAAACAATCTGTGTGTGTCACAAATAGTCATGCCAACAAAAATATACTTTTTCCACATATGCACACATGCATACAATTTATAAGGAGAAGAACATAGACCCATGACTTCTCCCACAGACATTCATAATGAGGTTACATCACGTTCTGCGTCCAGAAGACATGATGATGAAAGCACTTACACAGGGACATACCGGTGGTGCTAGGTTGTGTTGTGTACAAGGCTGCATCTTATCCCAATGCCTGACTGATGGTTGGTGCTATCCGGGATCCTTAGGACGTCCCAACTCTGACCCAATCGCAGTTGACATTTGAAATGGTTAAGGTTAGAGTTAGGTAAGGGGTAGGGTAAGAGTAGAGGTTAATGTTAGGGCTTAGGGTATGGACGTCCCAAGGATTCTGATTTGCACTGCATCCTGATTGACTCACACATTTCACTTTGGCTCGCCCTGGTGTCCATACGTAGTTACTGCAGAGTTCATTTTGTCGCAATATGATGACGTTCCAGACGTCATTAATGCTTGCCAAAACACCATAAAGTTGTGTAAATGACTGTTTGACCTTTCTTATCAAGCCAGTGTGTCTAGCTAACGGCAATGAACATGTCTCTACTACGCGTATGTGCTTCTACATCGATTTTTCGTGCGACCCAAGGGTTATTCATGGAGTCTGCTTTTACAGGTGCGTGTCTTATTAACTCGAAGAGTGTCTTTCTCAAAGCGGCTAGCCACAATGTGCGCATGCTTGCTGGCTAGAAAGGTAAACAACACCAACATCGACGTTTATTTGTCAAGTGCAAAATATACAGCAGGTGTAATTAGTATAGTGAAACGCTTGTTTGCAAGCTCTTCCTCGGCAATGTAGGACAGTGTGTGTGTGCAGCGGCCTAAGGCACTGCATCTCGGTGCTAGAGGCGTCACTACAGACCTTCCCAATTTTGCCAGTGTAATCACATGCGACCGACCGGTCTTATGTAGCAACATTATTATTATTTTTTTTTACATTGTCTAAAAGTAGAGACTCAGAGCTAGAAACTTGTATATTATACACTACAGTTGAGATACAATTGGAAAGTAATTCTGCTTTGAAAGTTGATCAACTTTTGAGAAAATGAAAGTTGATTAACTCACTTTGATAAAATGGCCCTTTAATGTTTGGTACCTACTGGAGAGATCTTTGTCTACACCATTCAGCATCGTTCACACCCTTAAGTTTTAGCCCCACCCATCTCTTAAAACTAAAATCTGATTTATACTACGGGTGGGTTTGTAAATTTAATCTGGAGTGTTCATAAACACAGAACGTTGTCAGCTTGACCATTTGTAAATTCAGTGTTTCGCCCCTCGGAACGTTTTGGACACTCTGGCTGAAAAGTAGGGTTGATCTGAGCGTTTTGACCTAACAGCAGACAAGCACCCAAGCTAATGTTGGCTAGCTTGCTAGCTACTTCCAAACACAAATGAGAGTACAGCTCACTCGGACCATCTTACTTGCCCTAGCAGAGCTGGTTAGGCGTTTTTTTAATGTTACCCAGAGCGTTGGTGACTGCAGCTGTGCTGCTGGCAACAATTGAATTATGCTTTTTTTGCCAATGTTTACTGATACCGGGTGAAGCATTTGTAAATTTGTCAGTTATTCTGTGCTCTGGCACACTCAGACGAGAGTGCTCTGAAATTGGAGTAGATAGCCAGAGCAAATTTACCAGCTACATCTATCGACAGTTGTCACAATGACATAACATTCTATTGAAATAGTTACTTGCACAGCGGAGTCTTTTGTTTAGACATGTAGCTAGCTAGCTAGCTAAACAATGAACCATAATCCCAACTCATAACGTTACTACCCTGCATGAATCTGCAGGTAGCTAACCAACCATGTTCAATGTTAGCTAGCTAACATTAGACTAACTAGAAATGCAAATGGCTGTGAGACATGTATGATCTGTGTAGTAATATTATTCATATAACGTTAGCTAGCTAGCCAGTCGGCTAATGTTAGCTAGCTAGCTAACAGTACACCAACTTGAAATGGAAATTACTTTCTGACAAAATTAAATGTGTAATATCTAAAAATGTAGCTAGCTAGACTCTCTTACGGATGACATGGTTGCCCTTAGTTTGAAGATGTAATCTGGAGATGGGTGTTTTCTGTTTTTGACTCAGTCTGCATATTTGCAATCAAATGTGAGAATTTTCTCCAACTCCTTAGCTATCATATTCTAATTCCACTGATTTCAAAAATCGGTCCTCCAGAAAGTGGAGAGCAACACTTATGCAGTTTTACTAGGTGATATCTTAAAAAAAATAAAAAATAAAGTGTTAGAAAGGATTACCTACACATATTGACCAGCTCATATTATAGCCAGAAGCTTGCTACATGGCAGACCAATGCGAACTCGTCTCTCAGGCATGTCCAGCCCACTCATTATCTCAGCCAATCATAGCTAGCGGGAAGTTTGCTGTCTTCTTCTGTGGCTAAACCAACTAGGCTCGTAATTTAACCATTTTATTTGTATTTACAGATGGCATACAAGTTTGTTATTAAGGCACATGAAAGCTCAAATGTTCCAGAAGGCATTTCTGCCAAAAAAGCATTTTGATTAAGAAAAAAGTGTTTACGTTCAAATGTCTCTCCTGTGAAGTAGTGAAGAACGACATACGTCTAGTTTCCTGAAAAAAGTAACATATTTGAAATCTTATATGCCTACTTGGGGTCTTTGAAAATGAATTGAGGCTATATATTTTTGCAGCCATTCATAGACAGTTTTGAATATCATACAAATAAGCATTGGATATTAAATGCTCAAATATAGGAATTAAATATCATTTGACATTTCAGTATTGTGCACATGCTAGGCAGAGATGGTAGGGGTACTCACAACTCATAAATACATTATATTTTGTCTATGTAGAGTAGGGTTGCACATTTTGGGGAATATTCAGAGGTGGAAACTTTCCGTGGGAGTTAACGGGAATATATGGGAGTTAATGGAAATATATGCTAATTATTTTTAATACCATTTAAATGTAGATGTTTTTTTACAATGGATATATTTACCATATCATATTGAGACTGAAACATAAACCTTTTACCTTATCATAAGTAGACATAATTGCAAATTATTAAATCCTTCCAATATAAATTTTAAAAACTATTTAGTTACAAATTGAACTTTAATTAAATGAGGTGACTCTTCACATGGGATGATTTCACAGAATAACAAATGGGAAAACAAATGGGAAAATTGAATGATCCACAATGATCCATCCCAAAAACATTTTCAGCATACATCTGTAAAATAATAGTCTAGAAAATAAAGCTTTGGTTGTCTTGCTCTCATGCTTCCATCTCTTCTCCCTGGACCTCCACAATGTCCACCTCTTGAACATCAGACTGAGGCCTCATCTACACTGTCACTTTCCAACCTTGTTGAGGATGGCTCGTCAGGCTCAAAAAGCCTCAAATTTGCCCGGATGTCCACCAATTTTCCAAGCCTTGTATTGCTCAGCCTGTTGCATGCTTTGGTGTGTGTGTTCCCAAACAAGGACCAGTTGCGCTCTGAGGCGGTTGATGTTGGTGAGATTTGGAGGATGATGGAGGCAACAGGGGAAAGAGCCTCAGAGCCACAAAGTCCCTTCCACCAGGTGGCTGATGAGATATGTTGGCATGACTGCCATTTTGTATCTCAATCCCAAAGCCCTTGCTTGGAAGTGTACTTCTCCAGACTGCCAATAACCTTGCCCTCATCCAGGCCAAGGTGGAGACACAGTACTGATGACACCATTGTTGATCTCTGCACCAGACATGATGCTCTTGCCAGCATACTTGGGGTCCAATATGTACGCTGTGGTGTGTATGGGCTTCAGGCAGAAGTCATCACGCTTTTGGATGTATTTCAGAACTGCAGTTTCCTCTGCTTGGAGCAACAGTGAAGTGGGCAGGACAGTATGGTTTTATTCTCTTACATCTGCAAGCAGAGTCTGGACATCAGACAGGATGGCATTGTCTCCCTCAATCCGTGCAATGGCTACTGCTATAGGTTTCAGGAGTTTCAGGGTGCTTACCACTCTCTCCCAAAATACATCATCCAGGAGGATCCTCTTGATGGGGCTGTCCATGTCGGCAGACTGTGATATGGCCATTTCTTGGAGAGACTCCTTCCCCTCCAGGAGACTGATGACAACACCGCACCAAACTGGTGTTGCTGGGCAGCTTCAATGTGGTGCTCTTATTCTTCTCACTTTGCTTAGTGAGGTAGATTGCTGCTATAACTTGATGACCCTTCAC
The DNA here is from genome assembly GCF_016432855.1 of Salvelinus namaycush. Taxonomy (NCBI): domain Eukaryota; kingdom Metazoa; phylum Chordata; class Actinopteri; order Salmoniformes; family Salmonidae; genus Salvelinus; species Salvelinus namaycush. The sequence goes on along the minus strand of NC_052310.1, from coordinate 40,864,692 downwards.
ATACCTAACCATATCCTTGGCACTCTTGTTTTCAGTGCCATGATGTCCTTGAGGAGCAGATTCAATGCATGAGCAGCACAGCCAATGGGTGTGATGTGAGGGTAGGACTCCTCCACTTTAGGCCAAGCAGCGTTCATGTTCGCAGCATTGTCTGTCACCAGTGCAAATACCTTCTGTGGTCCAAGGTCACTGATGACTGGCTTCAGCTCATCTGCAATGTAGAGACCAGTGTGTCTGTTGTCCCTTGTGTCTGTGCTCTTGAATAATTTTTGAATTTCACCTTTATTTAACCAGGTAGGCTAGTTGAGAACAAGTTCTCATTTACAACTGCGACCTGGCCAAGATAAAGCAAAACAGTGCGACACAAACAACAACACAGAGATACACATGGAATAACCAAAATATGCCACAAGACCTAGAATTTCCTTGTGTATCCCATAAAAAAGGTTCACTGTTAAAAGCAAACTTTTTTTTGTTGATGAATTTAAGCGAAATTACCCAAATTCCCAGGCTTAACATCCCAAGGAAAATTTCCTGAAAAATTCCCGGAAATTTACTGGAAGGTTTCCGACCCTTTGCAAGGATCTTCAACTAGTAGGCATAAACCTCCTGCATATTGGTATTCATTAGATTTTTCTTGAAGGTTGGGTGATTTTTGAGAAATTAATTGTTGTAACAAGGAGGAGGCCAACCCTTCTGGAGAGCAAGCAGGATTTTCTTCCAGACCTATTTTTAAAGAGAGTTCACCCAAATTTAAACAATTGTGTCCATACCTTGAAAGCAGTCTATGGACAAGAAGACTGCAACCTGATTTGGTTACCCACTGCCATTGACCATTGATATTAAAATGTTACTTTAAATTTCATCCCCCCAAAATCTCAAAGTAGCAGTCATTGAATTGTGTGTTCATTTAATGTTCAAAGCCTCCTAAATACACCTGACCATTTTTTTTTATTTTTTTTTATTTTTTATTCCACCCTGGTTCTGCGCCTAAGCCATGTCACAATACGTAGAATTGCAGGAAATAAGCTTTAAAACAGTAACATTTTCCATCAAGGGATTGTGCCAGCGGGCAATGAAATTCACATGGCAAATCTCACTCCAAGCTTTCTTCAAAAGTTGTCAGCCCTGGTACAATGGTTCTCTATGCTATACTTGCTTGTTTTGTCACAAACTGAAATTAGGTGAACTATTTTAATTTTAAGTCAGGAAATGGATCCTACACTCACATACATAATTTGTTTAGAAAATCTACACCAAGAGATTGATACCCTTCTCAAGCCAACCTGTTAAACGATCATCTCATGTTGATATGTAAAAATAATCTCAAAATATCAACACAAATGTATCTTTTAGGTTAGGTATGAAGTGGTTAATGCCTCAGCTGTAATGTGGTTCTCTTGTGTAAAGGATGCTTGCGGACAGCAAGTGGAGCAGCGAAGGACAAGGAGCCACTGCGCAAGGCCAAAACCCCCCAGGGCCGCTTTGACATGAATGATGAGAAGACAAAGGATCCCCTTGAAAGTAGGACAAATACACTGTTTTTTTGTCTATATAAACACAACAATTTTAATAATGAGTTACAGTCCATATAAGGAAAGCAGTCAATTGAAATGAATTAATTAGGCCCTAAACTATGGATTTCACATAACTAGGAATACAGGTATGCATCTGATAGTCACAGATACCTTAATAATAAAAATAAAAAAAAGGTAGGAGTGTGGATCAGAAAACAGTCATAATCTGGTGACCATCTGGTGTGACCACCACCACGTGGTCTGCGGTTATGAGGCTGGTTGGATGTACTGCCAAATTCTCTAAAATGAAGGAGTCTAATGTTCGCTGGCAGCTTCATTAAATAGTACCCGCAAAACACCAGTCTCAACGTCAACAGTGAAGAGGCGACTCCACGATGCTGGCCTTCGAGGCAGAGTTGCCAAGAAAAAGCCATATCTCAGACTGGCCAATAAAAATTAAAGATTAAGATGGGCAAAAGAACAGACACTGGACAGAGGAACTCTGCCTAGAAGGCCAGCATCCCGGAGTCACCTCTTCACTGTTGATGTTGAGACTGGTGTTTTGTGGGTACTATTTAATGAAGCTGCCAGTTGAGGACTTGTGAGGTGTCTGTTTCTCAAACTAGACACTCTAATGTACTTGTCCTCTTGCTCAGTTGTGCACCGGGGCCTCCCACTCCTCTTTCTATGTTGATGCTCCAGATACTCAACTAGTCTAAAGAAGGCCAGTTTTATTGCTTCTTTAATCAGAATAACAGTTTTCATTTGTGCTAACATAATTGCAAAAGGGTTTTCTAATGATCAATTAGCCTTTTAAAATTATAAACTTGGATTAGATAACACAACGTGCGATGGTTGCTGATAATGGGCCTCTGTATGCCTATGTAGATTTTCCATTAAAAATCAGCCATTTCCAGCTACAATAGTCATTTACAACATTAACAATGTCTACACTGTATTTCTGATCAATTTGATGTTATTTTAATGGACAAGAAATTTGCTTTTCTTTCAAAAACAAGGACATTTAAGTGACCCCAAACTTTTGAACGGTAGTGTATGCAAATGTGATATTTCAGTTTTTACAAAATGTGGAAAAAGTCCAGGGGTCTGAATACTTTCCGACTGCACTGTATATTCACTATGTCACAGATAAGGCAAAAGGTTGCAGATACCTTCTAGGATGCTCCATTACCTCTCTCACTAATCATTCCCCATTGATTTACCAGAGTTTCCTGATGATGTGAACCCAGCCACTAAGGAGCAGGGGGGGCCCCGAGGCCCAGAACCCACGCGCTACGGGGACTGGGAGAGGAAGGGCCGCTGTGTCGACTTCTAGTTTCCATTCCTGGTGTATTACACATGCAATGTGGACATACCTTAGCTATAACTTATGCATCTATGTCTGAGGATTGTTGTGCAAGAGACCAGGAATAGTGCACCATACTGAATCAGGCTGGACTATTTCCCCATGAACCATACAATCTGATTTGTATTTCACATTTATACACATGTAGTCTGTAGAACAGTCTCGCTTACTTTTTATGGTGCAATACTCACTTTGCACACTGATATTGTCTTTGTTGAAATGTATGATGATGATGAGACATGATGACCTAGTGAACAGTAAAGGCTGCTGAGGGAGGATGGCAAAAAGCTGTTTGATTCCATTCTGAACAATTTTATGAGCCGTCCTCCCCTCAGCAGCCTCCACTGATAGTGAACGATTGTCATGCAAGGTTATTGCTTCCTGTACAGAGATGTCAATGTTGTGAATAAATGCAATGTAAAAAATTCTGGAGATTACTCTGGCATGTTTTCACTTTTTGATGTATGCTCATGATATTGAGTCATCTACAATGCCTCTGATTGTCAGTATTCCTACATTAGGCCATGTCTCTTTTCACTCTACTCTCTCTCTTTCCTGTCTCTCAGTTGTTTATTGATTCTATGCAATGAAGGGAAGCGCTCCTGCTCAGCGACACTCAACAGGCAACCACCTGACATCCTGACCTGAGCGGCTCTTCTACGTCTTGTCTGACTGGCACGCCCTTACCCTGTAACATGTACTGATCAAAATATAAACGCAACATGCAACAATTTAAAAGATTTGACTGAGTTACAGTTCATTGAAGGAAATCGGTCAATTGAAATAAATGAATTGGGCTGTGATCTATGGATTTCACTTGACTGCACAACATTTGAGCGAAATAAGCTTTTCGTGAGTATGGAAATGTTCTGGGATCCATAATAAATTGTCAAAATTTGGGGATGAAGGGGATTTTACAAAGACAGAATATGAGTATATGAATGTTGACTGCCCAACCACATGTGTGACACCTGTCATACGCTCTACCCAAAATTCACAAGAGCATGACACCACCTATACCAGGCTGGCCCATTGTAAGTAGTAACGGTTCTCTGACCGAGAATATCTCTAACTTTTGTAGGCCATTTTGTTAAACCCTGGGCGATATTTAAAAATGGGTTTCAATTGTGGGTCAGTATCAATAATGTACCAGTGCTTCCTGATGGCGTCCTTAAATGCCTTCCCCAATGGTGAGTTTTGGGTGAAGCATGATGGGACATGTTCTTTTTATTTAACTTTTGGTTGAAGGCTTTCCAACTGTTAGTCCTTCAAAATGATCATTGGCATGTTTTTCCCAATTGTCTTTGTATCCCCTTTCCTTAAACCTTTGTGTGAGGTTCATGGTCTGTTTCTGATAAGAAGCATCAAAGCTGCATATTCTTCTGATGTGACTGAATTGACTTATAGGGAGACTTTTAATAAGTGGACGTGGATGAAAGCTGACACCTCTAAGGAGGGTATTTCTGTCCGTAGGTTTCCTATAGAGAATTGTAGAGGGAAGTTTTGTACTTAATAACCATCAGATCAAGAACATTGATTTGTGATAGGTCAAAGTTAATGGTGAAATGAAGGTGTTCATTCAGAGTTTAGATAAGCATGGAATTGAAAAAGTTCTTCCTGGGTGCCTGTATAGATCACGAAAATGTTATCCAAGTATCTCAGAATTAGGAGAATATTGGAGAGAAAAGGGTTACGGTCTGGATTCATCACCACCTGTTTTTCAAACATTCCTAGATATGTTAGAATAATTATGAGCCATAGTGCTCCCTATCGCTATCCCTTTGGTCTGGAGGAAAAAGTCTCCTCTGAAGCGAAAATAGTGTGAGGTTAGTATCAGTTTAGCCAAGTCCACAATACAATTGGTGCTGGGAAGTCGATTACTGAGTACTTCCCCTATATATACATGTATATATACAGTGGGGAGAACAAGTATTTGACACACTGACGATTTTGCAGGTTTTCCTACTTACAAAGCATGTAGAGGTCTGTAATTTTTATCATAGGTACACTTCAACTGTGTATGATTTTTAAGTAATTAATTTGCATTTTATTGCATGACATAAGTATTTGATCACCTACCAACCAGTAAGAATTCCGGCTCTCACAAACCTGTTAGTTTTTCTTTAAGAAGCCCCCCTGTTCTCCACTCATTACCTGTATTAACTGCACCTGTTTATATTTGCTTCAAGTGTGGTTTTTTGTGAAAGTTGACAGTTGGCACTTGTATGGAGGGATATGGGTGTGGGACAAGCGGATAGATGGGTGTAGATGGGTTTGGTTGAAGAAACTCCCAATCCCCCTACCTCCCTTCTCTTTATAAGTAATAAAAGGAAATGTAATTGCTGCATTTTATCTGTGATATAAAATCTAATATTTTATATTAAGGTCTGTGGTAAAATATTAATAATAATCATATTTTACAGAATTATATTTCATGATATTACTTTGTCTTTACCAGGGTTGGGGAGTAATGGATTACAAAAAAACGGTACATAACAAGCAAAAATAGAGTAATCCGATTACAGATACTTTTGAAAAACTAGATGATTACTTCAAGGATTACCTTTAAACTCAGAAAGGATTTTAGCAAAAAATCTTTGACCATTCTCTGTTTTCTTAATGACATTCAAATCAGCATTGAAAAAAGGCGCAAGTTTAAGTTTGTTCCACCTGAGGGAGTCTTACCACAAGTCAGCGATCACTATGATGACACACCAAATGTGTTTGATGGATCGCGGGAAAAGAGCAGGAATAGGCTTTTGTATGCTACAGTCCAAGCTACAGTATGTCTACCAATGATGAGACTGCTGTCGACATGCAAAGATTATCCAACTTGAATAAACGTTTGGAGGTAAGGAGGACAGCAATGGTTTAGTCTACGGTGATACGGATATCACTTGTTATTGATATCCACATAGTGCATTGATGTGAATCACACCGCTGCTCTATCATTTAGCTATTTGCGCATTACGGATTGTGGTTGTTGTGGATTGCTGTTAGCAAATCTAAATGTGTATTTGAACCCAATAATGGTTGAATTCAAGATGTTTAAGCTGCCTATCAATCATTGTTTTTGAAACCAGTGGACAGACAGTGAAAAATGTGCTCTTGCAACAGCTGCACAGTGTGAATCCAAGCCTATGGAATGCAAGTGGGGCTTTTTTTTTCTTCAGTAGTGCTCAAAGCATGCCATTCCATGAGCACAGCATTTATTTTTCAACTCGAATCAATGAGCCCAATCAGTCCTCCATGACAACAAAATCAGAAACAACAGAGTAGGGCTGGCTAATAAGTCCTCCGTTTTGGGGTCATGCTCAGGTAAAACAATTAGGCTAATCAATACTTCCATATTTCCAAGTTCTATTCTTGAAGATCAAGGGGTATAACATTTATTGGAATGACTGGAATTCTGATACTTTGGTTTTTAATGTAAAGATATAATTCAATCGTATTATTATATGTAGTAGAAAGCGATGGGTTAGAAGAAGCCTACATAACCAACCCATAAAGTAAAATTTAACATCCATATATGGCCAGCTATGTAAACTTTAACATTGATCTATCCTGCAATAGATGTCGTTCAATTAGTAACAATCATTTTTGTCTTCTTCTAATGCCTCTTAAGGGGAAAGTAATCTAAGTGTAACAGAATGTAATCAGATTACGTGACTGAGTTTGGGTAATCCAAAAATTACATTACTGATTACAATTGTGACAGGCAACTAGTAACTGTAACGGATTACACTTAGAAAGTAACCTACCCAACCCTGGTCTTTACACATCTATTCACTACTAACCAAATGCAGCAATCCGCTTCAGCAAGCATTTCTTTTTTTTAAGCCTGTTTTAACATTTTACAGTAAAGCACTTTGGATGAAGTGTTAAATGTGACAGGCTGTATTATTATGCTCATGTATGTGTTGGTACTGTATGTACAATAAAGTCTGCAATATCATTATATCTGATATGGGTTGAAGTTAACATTAATAATCCTGTGTCAAGTCTCATATGGCTGAATTGTAGTGTATTTACAGAATTAACCCCCGTGTTGTAAACAATTTCATCCACTAGATGGCAGTAATGTGCTAGCACCTTCAAAGAGGTCTGTGCAAGTTTTTCTATTCACCCTTCAAGTACTGAGCAAATGTCAAAATGAATTAAATTCCCTGAACGTTGCTTTTATGTATACTAGAAATGTCTCTTTGTGATCCAGTCACGTAACACGTGTGACATGCAAAGTTCAAGTGTCATACCGAGTGGGTAATGTTGAGCCCCCTACTCCTGTCTGTCACTCACTCCATTAAATATCTTAAACATATTCAGTTGATGTGGTTTGTACCTTGTGAATATTCCCTTTTGATTGCACAAATATTCCCATTTGTTCTCTCTGCTATAAAATATAACTATGTTTTTCAGAATGACTGCCATAGACATATACCGTATGTTAAATACTCAGGCCAGGCCGGTCATTTGTTAGTGTGCTATAGCCTTAATTCTCTGTCCCCCTCCACTCTTTTCCAATATGCGAGTGCCTGACTATTTAACATATGCCTGTGGCAGTAATTCTGAAAAACATCTTTATTTTAAAGCTGAGAGAACAAATGGGAATATTTGTGCAATCAAAAGGGAATATTCACAAGGTACAGACCACACCTTCAACTGTATATGTTTAAGATATGTCATTGATTCAGTGACAGACAGGATTTGGGGGCTCAACATTACCCACTTTGTATGACACTTGAACTTTGCCAAGTCAACTGCTTGGCAATGATGTTGGTGCCAACAACAAAACAACTTCCCCTAATGTATCCTGGAGAGAGAGCGACAGAATACCACACGACATGAGAGAAATGGAGAGACACACTGAGAGCATCATGCCTTAAAGGAAGTGTAAAGAATGGTCTTTCCTTGAAGGACTGGGAAGGAGAGGAGGGTCTCAGCTGAAGTCCAAGAATTCTGATATGTTCTGTCCTGTTGTCCCTCAAACAGGCCTGCAGGTGGCGTCAACCAGCCTACATACCTTACCATCTGTGAATGAACTGTAAAGATTGTCAAGCGACAGAAGGGAAAGGAGGACAGCAATGGTTTAGTCTACGGTGATACGGATATCACTTGTTATTGATAAGGGAGAGAGTTAACTGTTAATTTGTGATTGTTTATTCCACCTGCTTTGGCAATGTTAACATATGTTTCCCATGCCAATAAAGCCCCATTGAATTGAGAGAGAGAGAGAGATAATCACTGTTGAGCATTCCATTTAAAATAGTGTAAAACTGTTCTAGAGTCACATTGTCTCAGCACAGTAGGTACAGCAGTGTTAGAGAGTTACGCACACTTAATGTACAGTCATGGGGCCAGGTTTATTGCTTCTCATTGGGTTGTTGTAGGAGGAGTAGTGCAGGACCTTGAGAGCATCATCCATAGGACTGAACTGTATGAATGGTCCTGTCGGTGTGTGAGTGAGAGAAAGAGGGGGGGGGGGGGTTTATTAACCAAGCAATATTAGACTGGTTCCGTATCATTATCAACCCCCCCCCTCCCCCTCCCCACAGGGTGTATGTACAGATGTAGGGTCATAATGTTTACAATTTTCTCAAAGCAGGAAAATAATCCTGCAGCAATAGAAAATGTTAATTCTTGTGTGGATTGTAATTAATTGACATATTTGAGAGGGTTGATGTGTTTTTAGTTAGGACAAATCAAGTCTGACATTTTAAAGTGGAAATTATAAACTATAGAAGCCACCTTAATCTTGTAGCAGGTTGTGGGACTAACTTAACTAGCCTGCTAGCTAGTCAATAGTCAGCTAGTGCAAGCCAACTTTGTTCATTTGTTGAGCTTTTCTATTGGCATGCTAATTTCATAATAAGTCATGCATTTTAGCAAGCATGAGTATTTTTTTTCACTCACACAGTCTAATCCTTTCTTTGTGCTGCCAACCTAGCCCCGTGAATATTCTACGAGGAGGCATGTACTTCCATGTGTGAACAAAAACTACAATAAAAAATGGAATGCATTTTATTTGTTTTCTGTTATTCCATGTCCAATTTTGACGCAATAAATGAGAAAACAAGTCGATTTTCTTTTTCAAATTCAGAAACGAAAAACGGAACATTTACCGTTTTCCATTTTTTTCCATTCTCAGTTTGGAGTCAGAAATCTTAACTAAATGTACACGGACCCCCCTCCACCCCCCAAGCCCTGCACTGGTAATTTTTTTATTTCTCAATTGACTGGTCTTTGACTTGTACTTTGTGTAGACCCATGTAATCATTTAAAGTTACTAGGACCTACGTAGCGAATCACAGTTAAAATATTAGGAACCATAAATTATTGTAAACTCTAGGCTATTTTGTTTCAGCCTGGCAACCATAGTTGTTTGTTTTTCACACAAAGATGGGATTTTTGAAAGACCTGGAAGGCTCTTAGGAAATTTATTTGACACATTAGATTGACAATTAAGAGCTTTCTTTACAAACAAGATTAGGAAATGTAGGCCAAACTAACCAAGAAATAGATGTCTATAACGGGGACCATTTTGGACAGTGAGCAAGCTTTATTCACCCAGGATCGCTGCTTTGTTTCGTTCATTTGTTTGGAATCACTGGGTTTACCTTTGGTGCCCAGTGAGATCTGTGTACTTTTTCAGACCCCTAAAAAAACATTGCCTGTCAGAAGAGTAGTCAGCATCCTAAAACATTAGAGGGTTTTCTCACAGAGCAAAGCTTCTGTATCATTGTCCTCATTTAAAACTATGCTCTTAACTAAATGTGCGTATTAAGGCCATACTATAATACAGTGTCACAGTGCACAACCCTAGTTAGTGTTGAGGTGTCAAATTACCTGCATACCTCTGAAAGTTAGGCTCTCTTAATAAGATAAATATATACAAGAAAACTAGTCCTGTTCCCAGAAATGTCTGTAAGTCTGGCAAGAAGACTCATTGGCTCTTTAATTAACAACAATATCAGTTATTCACTGTGCATTGCTCTGCCATGTGTGATTAAAGGTAAACAAGTTGTTGCTAAGCGCCAGTATCCACAACTGTTCTCCCTCAAACGAAAGTAACAAAGAAGCACTGGGGACCGAAATGATTTGATCAGCTTCAACAGAGAGGTACGGAATTAACATTGATTAAATTGATGTGTATTTGTTTGTATTCAGACATAATACAGTAGGATATTTCAAATCGTGTAGGCATAAAGGTAATAGTCTTTGTTAGGATCTCTAACAAAGCCTACTCTGCTGTAGTAGGCTTTGATTGACAACGCCATAGAGATCCTATTAAATTACTAGAGGGTAGAGGGGCTATGTCATAAACCGTCAGTTCCATAATCATCTTGGTCTGGGAGAAATCCAAAACCAGTCTAATTGGCATTTCCTGCTTTTTCCTACTTAAAAACTTCTTAAGGCTAGGGGGCAGTATTTTTGTTTTTGGCTAAAAAACGTACCCATTTGAAACGGCCTATTTCTCAGCCCCCGAAACTAGAATATGCATATAATTGTCAGATTAGGATAGAAAACACTCTAAAGTTTCCAAAACTGTCTTAATATTGTCTGTGAGTTTAACAGAACTGATATTGCAGGCGAAAACCGGAGAAAAATCCAATCAGGAAGTGCCTCTTTTTTTAAACCTCTCTGTTCTTATGCATGCCTAACGTGCATTTAAAGGGATATCAACCAGATTCCTTTTTCTATGGCTTCCCAAAGGTGTCAACAGTCATTAGACAAAGTTTCAGGCTTTTATTTTGAAAAATGAGCGTGAAAGATCACATTGCGTAAGTGGATAGGTGGGGGCTCTCAGAGTGAGTTGTGCGCAACAGAGAAAGGCGGCCATTGTTTCCTAATGAAAAACCAACACTCCCGGTTGATATATTATCGAATATATATTTGAAAAACATCCTGAGGATTGGTTATAAAAAACGTTTGACATGTTTCTGTGGACATTATGGATATTATTTGGCATTTTCGTATGCGTTTTCGTGACCGCTCTTTACGGTGGATTTCGGAGCATAACGCACCAAACGAACGGAGGTATTTGGATATAAAAGTAATATTTATCGAACAAAAAGAACATTTGTTGTGTAACTGGGAGTCTCGTGAGTGGAACCACCCGAAGATTATCAAAGGTAAGCGATTAATTTGATTGCTTTTCTTACTTTCGTGACCAAGCTAACCAAGCTAATATAAGGCTAAACTAATGTAGCATAGAAAGCTACACTCACAAAAGCTTGGATTTCTTTCGCTGTAAAATATATTTTCAAAATCTGACAGGATAGGTGGATTAACAACAAGCTAAGCTGTGTTTTGGTATATTTCACTTGTGATTGCATGATTATAAATATTTTTAGGAATATTTTTTAATCTGATACGTTTGGAAATTTCCGTCTTCCTTTCAGGACCTGAATGAGGCTGTCGTTTTTTTCTTCATGACGCACAACCCAAATGGCGTTTTTTTGTGATAAAAGTAATATTTATCGAACAAAAAGAAGATTTGTTGTGTAACTGGGAGTCTCGTGAGTGGAAACGTCTGAAGATTATCTAAGGTAAGCGATGAATTTTATTGTTTTTCACGCTTTCGTGACTATGCTAATTTGGGGTTAGCTGATGTAGCATTGAAAACTACACTCACAAAAGCTTGGATTTCTTTCGCTGTAAAATATATTTTCAAAATCTGACACCATAGGTGGATTAACAACAAGCTAAGCTGTGTTTTGGTATATTTCACTTGTGATTGCATGATTATAAATATTTTTAGTAATATTATTTGACTGTGGCGCTATGCTATTCGCTATGCTGATGACAATTTTCCCGGATCCGGGATGGTTATGCAGGAAAGTAACTTTCCTATTCATATTAACGCAACATTTCTATCATTCATATTTGGAAATCAATCAATTTAAATAAATTCATAAGGCCCTTTTTATTTATTTAACTAGGCAAGTCAGCTAAGAACAAATTCTTATTTTCAATGACGGCCTATGAACAGATTCAGGGGCAGAACGACAGATTTGAACCTTGTCAGCTCGGGGATTCAATCTTGCAACCTTTCGGTTACTAGCCCAACGCTCTAACCACTAGGCTACGCTGCCGCCCCAATCTATGGATTTCACATGACTGGGAATACAGATATGCATCTGTTGGTCAGAGATACCTTAAAAAAAGGTAGGGGCGTGGATCAGAAAACCAGTAAGTATTTGGTGTGACCACCATTTGCCTCATGCAGTGTGACACATTTCCTTCGTTGTTGATTGTGGCCTGTGGAATGTTGTCCCACTCCTCTTCAATGGCTGTGCGAAGTTGCTGGATATTGGCGGAAACTGGAACACGCCATCGTACAGGTCGTTCCAGAGCTGTTTTGGGAACCAAAAATGTGTTAAACAAATCAGAATATATGTTATATTTGAGATTCTTCAAAGTAGCCACCCTTTGCCTTGATGACAGCTTTGCACACTCTTGGCATTCTCTACATTATTCCATATGTGTTATTTAATAGTTTTGATATCACTACAATGTAGAAAATAGTAAAAATAAAGAAAAACCTTTGAATGAGTACATGTTCTAAAACTTTTGACCGGTAGTGTACGCCGAGGAACTTAAAACTTTCCACCTTCACTGCTGTCCCTTTGATGTGGATAGGGGGGTGCTCCCTCTGCTGTTTCCTGAAGTCCACGATAATCTCCTTTGTTTTGTTGACGTTGAGTGAGAGGTTGTTTTCCTGACACCACACTCCGAGTGCCCTCACCTCCTCCCTATAGACTGTCTCGTCGTTGTTGGTGATCAAGCCCACTACTGTTGTGTCGTCTGCAAACTTGATGATTGAGTTGGAGGCGTGCATGGCCACGTAGTCGTGGGTGAACAGGGAGTACAAGAGAGGGCTGAGCACACACCCTTGTGGAGCCCCAGTGTTGAGAGTCAGCGAAGTGGAGATGTTGTTTCCTACCTTCACCACCTGAGGGCGGCCCGCCAGGACCCGATTGCACAGGGCAGGGTTGAGACCCAGGGCCTCCAGCTTGATGATGAGCTTGGAGGGTACTATGGTGTTGAATGCTGCGCTATAGTCAATGAACAGCATTCTTACATAGGTATTCTTTTTGTCCAGATGGGATAGGGCAGTATGCAGTTTGATGGAAATTGCGTCATCTGTGGACCTATTGGGGCAGTATGCAAACTGAAGTGGGTCTAGGGTGGCCGGTAAGGTGGAGGTGATATGATCCTTGACTAGCCTCTCAAAGCACTTCATGATGACAGAAGTCAGTGCTACGGAGCGGTAGTCATTTAGTTCAGTTATCTTTGCCTTCTTGGGTACAGGAACAATGGTAGCCATCTTGAAGCATGTGGGGACAACAGACTGGGATAGGGAGCGATTGAATATGTCCGTAAACACACCAGCCAGCTGGTCTGCGCATGCTCTGAGGACGCGGCTAGGGATGCCGTCTGGTATCCTACGACAACAAAAACTAAAAGCGTGTACTCTATTACAGTCATAGAACGTTTCGTCAACATGGACAGCCACAATATATTTAGCTTACATTGATTGGACTAAATTGTTTTTGGTATCTTTTTAGTTTTCGCTGTATTTGTCTAAGCATACAGTAGGTGATTTAATGATGTTGAAATATTGAAGTTGAAATGGTGCTAGAATAGTGGAAGTAGCTCCTGTTTTCTTTGCGACTTGTGGTAACTCTGTGGTTCTAAATCAATAGTTAAGTCGTCTGAAAATTTGGGAAACTTAACTTACTGGACCATGTTGTAGGTCATGTAACTGTTTGTTACATGCAATATGCTTTGTGGACTTCACCGGACAGAGGTTGCTCTCCGGTTTTGTGATGAAACAAAGGTTATGGTTGAATTGATTCTGCCATTGTGTTTTCTTATTGTCTCGGCCCTATGCCCATATATCACGGTGGCAAGGCATATGAACTAACAGGTTATAGGGCAAACAATGCAATTATCACAACACAAGTTGTAATATGGCTTTTTGTTTTGGCTTCCCTTGTGATTTCATCCATGCAACGCTACTGGTCACCAATTTTCCTTGCTGCCACTACTCTTGCTCAGTTATAAATGTTATCTGTCAATTCAATTTTTTAAGCCACTTTAACAAAACAATTTTGAGATAAATTTATCAAATATTTTGAAGTTTGATCTATTAACTTTATGTCACGCCCTGACTTTAGTTATATTTTGTTTTCTTTATTTTTTGGTTAGGTCAGGGTGTGACAAGGGTGATTTGTTTAGTTTTTGTATTGTCTAGGGGTTTTTGACTTGTCTAGGGTTTTTGTTTATCTATGGGGATTTTGTATGGTCTAGGGGTTTGTAGGTTTATGGTGGCCTGAGTTGGTTCCCAATCAGAGACAGCTGTTTCTCGTTGTCTCTGATTGGGGAGCCTATTTAGGTTGACATTTTCCATGTTGGTTTTGGTGGGTAGTTGTTTTCTGTTTTGTGTTGCTGCACCTTACAGGACTGTTTTGTTTTCGGTTCACTCTCTTTGTTATTTTGTTTAGTGTTTTCTGTTCTAATAAAAATAACATGAACAATTACCACGCTGCGCTTTGGTCCGATGACTACTCTTCATCCGAAGACGAATACCGTTACACTTTATATACATACAGTGCATTCGGGAAAGTATTCAGACCCCTTGACTTTTTCCACATTTCGTTACGTTACTGCTTTATTCTAAAATGGATTGAATAGTTTTTTCCCTCTCATCAATCTACACACAATACCCAACAATGTCAAAGCAAAAACAGTTTTTTGGAAATGTGTATAAAAAAATGGAAATATCCCATTTACTTAAGTATTCACACCCTTTACTCAGTACTTTGTTGAAGAACCTTTGGCAGTGATTAAAGCCTTGAGTCTTCTTGGGTATGACACTACAAGCTTGGCACACCTGTATTTGGGGAGTTAATCCCATTCTACTCTGCAGATCCTCTCAAGCTCCGTTAGGATGGATGGGGTGCGTCGCTGCACAGCTATTTTCAGGTCTCTCCAGAGATGTTCGATCGGATTCAAGTCCGGGCTCTGGCTGGGTCACTCAAGGACATTCAGAGACTTGTCCTGAAGCTACTCCTGCATTGTCTTGGCTGTGTGCGTAGGGTTGTTGTCCTGTTGGAAGGTAAACCTTCGCCCCAGTCTGAGGTCCTGAGCGCTCTGGAGCAGGTTTTCATCAAGGATCTCTCTGTACTTTGCTCTGTTCATCTTTCCCTCGATCCTGATTAGTCTCCTAGTCCCTGCTGCTGAAAAACATCCCCACAGCATGATGCTGCCACCACCATGCTTCACCTTAGGGATGGTACTAGGTTTCCTCCAGACGTGACGATTGGCATTCAGGCCAAAGGGTTCAATCTTGGTTTAATCAGACCAGAGAATCTTGTTTCTCATGGTCTGAGAGTCCTTTAGGTGCCTTTTGGCAAAATCCAAGCGGGCTGTCATGTGCATTTTATTAAGGAGTGGCTTCTGTCTGGCCACTTTACCATAAAGGCCTGATTGGTGGTGCTGCAGAGATGATTGTCTTTCTGGAAGGTTCTCACATCTCCACAGAGGAACTCTGTAGCTCTGTCAGAGTGACCATCAGGTTCTTGGTCATCTCCCTGACCAAGGCCCTTCTCCCCCGATTGCTCATTTTGGCCGGCGGCCAGCTCTAGGAAGAGTCTTGGTGGTTCCAAACTTCTTCCACTTAAGAAGGATGGAGGCCTCTGTGTTCTTGGGGACCTTTTTTGGTACCCTTCCCCAGATCTGTGCCTCAACACAATCATGGCTTGGTTTTTGCTCTGACATGCACTGTAAACTGTGGGACCTTATATAGACAGGTGTGTGCCTTTCCATATCATGTCCAATCAATTGAATTTATCACAGGTGAACTCCAATCAAGTTGTAGAAACTTGATTGGATGATCAAGGATGATAAATGGAAACAGGATGCACCTGAGCTCAATTTCGAGTCTCATAGCAAATGATCTGAATATTTGTTTTTTATATTTAATACATTTGCAAAGATTTCAAAAAACTTGTTTTCACTTTGTCTGTATGGGTATTGCGTGTAGATTGATGAGGAAAAACATTTATTTAATCCATTTTAAAATAAGGCTGTAACGTAACAAAATGTGTAAAAAGTAAAGGGGTCTGAATATTTTCCGAATGCACTGTACATATATACAAAAGTATGTGGACACCCATTCAAATGAGTGGATTCGGTTATTTCAGCCACACCCGTTACTGGCAGGTTTATAAAATAGAGCACACGGCCATGCAATCTCCATAGACAAACATTGGCAGTAGAATGGCCTTACTGAAGAGCTCAGTGACTTTCAACGAGGCACTGTCATAGGATGCCACTTTTCCAACAAGTCAGTTCATCAAAGAATGGCAGTCCGACGGACGAATCTGGGTTTGGCGGGTGCCAGGAGAACACTACCTGCTCGAATGCATAGAGCCAACTGTAAAGTTTGGTGAAGAAGGAATAATGGTCTGGGTCTGTTTTTCATGGTTCAGGCTAGGCCCCTTAGTTCCAGTGAAGGGAAATCTTAAAACGTTTAGCATACAATGACATTCTAGACAATTCTGTGCTTCCAACTTTATGGGCAACAGTTTGGGGAAGGCCCTTTCCTGTTCCAGCATGACAATGCCCCCTTGCACAAAGCGAGGTCCATTCAGAAATGGTTTGTCGCGATCAGTGGGATGAATTGGAACGCCGACTGCGAGCCAGGCCTAATCGCCCAACATCAGTGCCCAACCTCACTAATTATTTTGTGGCTGAATGGAAGCCATGTCCATGTCCATGCCAAGTCCATGCAGCAATGTTCCAACATCTAGTGGAAAGCCTTCCCAGAAAGTGGAGGCTGATATAGCAGCAAAGGGGGGACTAACTCCATATTAATGCCCATTATTTTGGAATGAGATGTTCGACGAGCAGGTGTCCACATACTTTTGGTCTTTTAGTGTATATACCATTAGAGGAGCCTTACTATAAATAAACCACTTGTTACTGCACGTTACCCTAATATGGTGGTTTACATTGCCATATCAGCGTGACTTGTCAGGCGGCTCTAGCTGGATGAATGCTAAATGTTTGTGTGTTTTATATGGTTGGTCTGTCTGGTTGTAGCTACGTTACTGCAGGTACACTGCAGAAGTGGACAAAGGGCAGTGTTCTTTCTCCTGGTCCAGCGAACACTGGCAAGGCAAGCCTGAGCATGCAGACTTAATGAGACCAGTGAGGCGAGTCAGGCAGCCAGGAGCAAACATATGATATCATTCCACTCACATGGACCCAATAAGCACCCTCATACGTATCTGTGCTGCCAACCCTGACTATGCAACCAGTCTTTGTTTTACATCGCAACAACTGTTTACAGACTGAAATGTACATTTTTTTTGCTGTCAATTTCAGCAGTTGCCTTGGACACATGACGCATCTCTGGGCCTTTCCTTGTAACCATGGAGCTGGGAGTTGACAGGGCCTTCCCAGCATACGTCTCTCCGATGGGGTCCAAGGGCTGCAGTGGGCGACAGAAGACCCGGATTCCAGAGTTTATCCAGAGGAGTGGTACAGGCAGAACAACAACCCAACATTCCAAAGACAAAGACGAGGAGAGGAGGAGACGAGGAGATGAGGAGAGGAGGAAAGGGGACAGCGGTGGTTCCAGGAAGAATGCTACCATGGCACCCACCTCCGGTTATATGAGTGACAGGAGGCAGTACTCTATAAGGGCACCGGTGGTCACCACCACAGAGCAGCAGACCTCCATCCTAAAGAAATCATACCTACAGGAGCACCCAGAATACGTGAGATGGGAGTGTATATGCTTTGTAACAAATGCATTGACTGCTACAATTGTATGACTTCTGAGAAGTATAAAGAACACATGTTAAATTTAGATGACCTGATTTTTTTTTTTGCTTTGAAACTAATTCTACTTCTACTATAGAAATAATAACAATGAATACTACAGTGTATGTTAGCTGTACCTACTCCTACTCTATCCCTCACCATAGGAGCGACAGTGGGAAGGTAGCAGTAATGAAGCAGACCATCATAATAGAGTGTTTGACTTCCAGGTCAGACGGGCTGAACAGGAGTCCCCAGACAACCTCAACCCCTCTCAGGCTGACATCTCACCCTGCTCAGCTTCCAAAGAGGACCTCAACACCTCCCTGGGGGTGTCAGACCTCAGGACCAGGCTGTCACACGAAGAACCCACCTTCAGGTCAATATACATGGGCAGCAGGCCCGGCCGACACAGCCTCTCCAGCCGACCCCTGGAGGTCCATAGCTTCTCTACTCCACTCAGACCCAAGTGGACCTCCACTCTGCTATCCTCTCTCTCGCCTTCCTACATCCCCCATTTGCACCCCTCCAGACAGAGACGGACAGAGCTGAGAATGGTTGCAGGTGAAGTTTATCAATCATGTGAAGGGGGAGGGGAAACGTATCTAAACGTAGGCCCTTCAGTGGGCGACTCCAAGGGTCGCTCCAACCCTGCGCTCCACACCATGTCCCCCCACCAGGTCAACTGCTGGCCCTGTACCATTTCCAGCTCCCTGCCCCACTCCCCAGACCGACACTCTTCGAGCTGGGACCCTGATAAGGAGTATCAGACCCTCCTGGACTACACCTACCCCCTGAGGCCAGGTAGGGTGGTGGGTGGATGGGATACCTCTGAGCTCGGGGGTGGGTCTCTCATCCAGACAGACCCGGGCCTCCTGGATTCAGGGATAGAACTGAACCGCCTCTGTAGCTCCATCAGCCTATCAGCTTTGGACTTTTCCCTAAGTGTCACGGCAGGGGTGGGCACTAGTAGGGCCAGGGAGATGGGGATGCTGGGTATAGGTCAGAGGTCATCTGAGCTGCGTGGGTTCTCACACTCCAAGTCCTCTGATGGTCGCCTCTCCACTAGCCCCTTCTTCTCTGCGGACCCTATTGGTCTATCAGTAGAGAGTCTGGACTATAGTGGAAGTGGTGGTGGTCTGAACCATTCACATCATAGCGGGGGAGGTCACTACCGCCAACATGGTAGCTCCTCTTCCTCTTCCACCACGTTCATCCGCACAACCAGTATCCTTCCCCGGCCAGGATACCTCGGGGAGTGGGATTGGGACGAGGAGTTCTGGCCTCTCCCGGAGCAGTTGGAGGAGCTCCAGGGTTTGTCCCAGCAGGTCAGGGAGGTGACGGCCCAACTCAGCCAGTCTGTCACAGCCAATTGGGACTCCCTGGAGAGGGGGAACACCTCCGTCCAGTCCTGCATGACCATGGCAGAGAAACAGGAGGCAGAGGAGGAGATAGAAGAACAGGAGCAGAATAAGGAGGAAGAAAGGGAGGATGAGAAGGAGAAAGAGGAAGTGTCCATTTCTGAAGCACTTCAATACTTCAATAAAGGTATGTGTTGGTGGCAGCATTTTAAAAGGCTCTGTTATTTTATGGTATTTTATAGTATTTGTAATAGTTTTTAATTTAGCACGTGTTTGACTTCAAATACTTTCCGCCTCTGAAGCGATCCATTGTGGGGAGTCCTTCCAGGCAGCCAGAGGCTCTGGTTTTAGGATGGAGGCTGGGGTAGTAGGCAGGGGAGTGAGAAGGGCCAGTCTGAGGGAGGCGGCGGGCATGGTGGACCAGCTGAGTGGACTAACCCTGCCTGAGTTCCAGACGGGGAGCCAGGGGGAGCAGGAGCAAAGGGAGTCCCTCATGCAGCACATCCAGGTTAGGACAGAGAGCTACTGTAAGATGATCACTGTATTTTGTGGAATATAATAACAAGCATATGCCACTTCCACCAATACAATGCAGCGTAATGCAATATGATACACGGCACAATGAAATACAATACACATTACACAATCAGTGCAAGGTGTTGATAATGGTATATTGCATAATACATGTACAGTACATATGTACATCTCTCTTAAAGGTGCTACACACAGGATATATATATCATTTTTTTCATTGCCAATTTTGTCATTTCAGAAAATGTCCATAATACATTGAGTGTACAAAACATTAGGAACACCTTCTTAATATTGAGTTGCATCTCCTTTTTGCTCTCAGAACAGCCTCAATTTGTCGGGGCATGGACTCTACAAGGTGTCGAAAGCGTTCCACAGTTGGCTGGATTTCCTTTGGGTGGTGGACCATTCTTGATACACACGGGAAACTGTTGAGCATGAAAAACCCAGCAGCGTTGCAATTCTTGACACAAACCGGTGCGCCTGGCACCTACTACCATACCCCGTTCAAAGGCACTTAAATCTTTTGTCTTGCCACATACACAATCCATGTCTCAATTGCCTCAAGGCTTAAAAATCCTTCTTTAACCTGTCTTCTCCCCTTCATCTACACTGATTGAAGTGGATTTAATAGGTGACATCAATAAAGGATTATAGCTTTCACCTGGATTCACCTGGTCAGTCTATGTCATGGAAAGAGCAGGTGTTCCTAATGTTTTGTACACTCAGGGTATCTGGCGCAAATAGCGGAATGATGGTGTTTCACAGTATTACTGTGATTGGCTGTGATATTTGCAAAAATTCTACACTGTTCGATCAATTTCAGTTTATATGAGAAAACTAGCGCTGGATAGCGTAGGGAGTCATTGTACCATCTAAATCGCTGTGAAACATCTTTTCAATATGGAAAAATATTCTTACTTTCGGTTTTAGTTCACCAGCTTCAAACAACCGTAAAAACAATATTTTTTGTTGCTGGAAATATATTTATCGGCGATTTAATACAATGATTCCCTACACTATTCAGTACTTGTTTTCTCACATAAACTAAAACAAACTGAAGCACAGCCACAAAGTCATTGGCGAATATCACAGCCAATCACAACACTGGCGGGTAAGTAATACTGTGAAACACTATCATTCCACTATTACTACAGATATATTATGGACATTTTCTGAAATTACAATGCACAAATTCAACAACAACACAAATCCTATGTGTAGCACCTTTAAATACTACTATATTCAAATCCACAAACAAGCTGTTGTGGGGCAATTTGATATTAATTCTGTGACTTACGACCTGTTTACCCATCAGACCTTCTGTTCTAACCTGGAGGAGCTCATCCAATGGCTGTACACGGTGGTGGAGAGGATGGAGGTGCTGGAGCCGCCCACTGTGGACATCAAGAGTGTCAAGTCATCCCTGGCGGATTATACAGTCAGTGGTGCACATACACAGATACTTTAAATTGTCATATAAATCAATTCTATGTTTAATTCTTCGGGTGTACACTACGCGTCTTCTCAGCTTTATATCTTGGGAAAATGGATTAATCAACCCACTCTGCCCCCTTCTCTCTATCTCTCTCTCTCTTAATATTTCTATATGCCTCTTTCTCCCCACTCCCTCTGTTTTTCCCTTTGTCTTCTTCACCCCATCTCACTCTCTCCTTCCCCCTCCCTTTCTCCCTCCACAGAGGTTTCAGAGAGAAGTAAACGCCCACCAGCCCCTGACCACCTCTGTTCTGCAAACTGGAGAGCTTCTCCTGGGTTGTTTGACCTCCACTTCTCCCGGTGACCCTTCCATCACTGACAAGTTACTCTTTGCCTGCAGCTATTTAATTTATAGCTACTGTATCTAAGGTGTCAACCACCACCTGATAATTAGGACAGGTTTAGAAATTAGGCTGCCTTCACACAGGAATGATCCTGCTCTCAACTCAAGCGGATCAGCCTGTCAGACCAGACTTCTTCTTAGTAAAGGGTGTGTTTTAACCGAAAGAAGACGATGAGGCCAACACACCACCCTACACTATTTCCCTTTGTGAATTCTGAAATACACTTGTGCTCCTTTACTAACGAAAGCGTAAAATGATTTGCATGACACAGCAACAACATCTGAGACTGTTGAAGTGGGCGCTACCTGTGTTTTTAAAGGGCTCCAAATGACAAATGAGTTTACTTGTTTGTGTGAAGGCTACCTTGATCAAAGGGTAGAATTTCTTGTCTGCTAACAGTGGTGAGCTTGACTATTTGTTTCAGGTCCCATATAGTTCAGTTCAACACCTAACACTGGCATACTGTAGATTTGTTCTGGCGGTCAGGCGTAATTCTATACCCACAGTCCTCTCCTCTGACAGAAGCAGGAAACGCTGTGTGAGGAGAATGCGGCCATGCATGACTAAGAGTTTTG
Source organism: Salvelinus namaycush (assembly GCF_016432855.1). Classification (NCBI taxonomy): domain Eukaryota; kingdom Metazoa; phylum Chordata; class Actinopteri; order Salmoniformes; family Salmonidae; genus Salvelinus; species Salvelinus namaycush. Next base: position 40,842,669 of record NC_052310.1, on the reverse strand, counting down.
AGGCTCTGTTTTCTTCTCTTTCTCTTATTCCAAGTTGTTACATATCACAGGCAAACAAGAAGGAATCTTAGTGGGTTGAATGTGAAATGTACCACTACAGTTTCCCATTTCTCTTCTGTTTTCTATACTCATCTCTACATTACTCTCTCTTCTCTTCCCCTGTCTCTCCCCCCTGTCTCTCTTCCTCTTCTTATGTCCCCCAGTTCTGAAAGAGACCCTCTGTCTTATTGAGAGGCAGTCCAAAGCGCTGGAGACCCACTCAGAGCACCTCTTCTCCTCTATTATCTCGGCCATGGACAGACTGACCCAGCCCAGGGAGCCCAGTGGGAGAGAGGAGACCCAGGCAGGGGACCCGGATAGGATGGCGGTCCAGGGGACAGCTCAGTGAGGGCTCCATTCGATGCATGGTTAGTATGTTTCTACGGTTATGTAGAGATTGGGATATGATTACTCTATAGCACCCTCTAGTGACATGTTATCAGTTTTATTATTTATCATCATAAGAAGACAGTTTTCTCCTATTCTCTTTCAGTAATGAAGAATGAGTGTTGATTGGTGGAGCAGGCTTGATGGGGGGGAGGAGCTTCTTCACTTTGACATGCCTTAAAGGATTGGTTCACATTTTTTTTCACCAAATGTCTTTTTTTTTTAATGCCAATGGCATGTTTTGAGAAACTTAGACCACCCGCAATAGACTTCCTCATTGCATGCTCTGCAGTGTGGGGGCTACGGAAAAACATTAACAAAGGCTGGTAAGGGAAACTGATCGAGTCGCCCAAAATGGAATAATATAATGTTGCGGATAAAGTTTGGAATTTCATGTGTACAACATCTAATGACCTGTATCACTAAAATAACGTATTTGGGTGTTTTTGGAGCCTTTGCTTTTTTTTTTTCTTCGTAGCCCCCATAATGCAGAGCATGCAAAGAGGAAGTCTATTGCGGGGGTCTAAGTTTCTCAAAACTAAGTGAAATCGCCCAAAAAGTGTCTGCACTTGGTAAAAAAATAGTGGAATGGACCTTGCTGTGTTGGATAGAGACCACTTGACTGTTGTCATGCTTTTGATTCATTATTTTGTTAAGTGCTTTTTAAATTTACAGTGCCTTCAGAAAGAATTCTCACCCCTTGACTTTTTCCACATTTCTGTTGTTACAGCCTGAATTGAAAATGTATTAAATTGACATTTTGTGTCACTGATCTACACACAATATCTCACAATGTGAAAGTGGAATTAATTTTTCTTAAACTTTTACATATTAATTAAAAATGAAAAGCTAGTGCCTCCCAAGTGGCACAGTAGTCTAAGGCACTGCATCGAAGTGCTTGAGGTGTCACTACAGACCTGGGTTCAATCCCAGGTTGTGTTACAGCCGGACGTAACCGGGAGACCCATGAAGCGGCGCACAATTGGCCCAGTGTTTTCCGGGTTAGGGGAGGTTTTTGCTGGCCATGATGTCCTTGTCCCATTGTGCTCTAGCGTTTCCTTGTGATGGGCCGGGCGCATGCATGCTGACTTCGGTCACCAGTTGTACAATGTTTCCTCCGACACATTGGTGTGGCTGGCTTCCGGGTTAAGCGAGCAGTGTGTCAAGAAGCAGTGCAGCTTGGCAGGGTCGTTTTTCGGAGGACGCATGGCTCTCGACCTTTGCCTCTCCCGAATCCGTATGGGAGTTGCAGCGATGGAAAAGACTGGAACTACCAATTTGATATCACGAAATTGGGGAGAAAAGCTGAAATAAGTATTCAACCCCTTTGTTATGACACACGCCTAAATAAGTTTAGGAGTAAAGATTTGCTTAACAAATCACATAAGTTGCATGGACTCATTCTGTGTTCAATAATAGTGGGTAACATTATTTTTGAATGACTACTCCATCTCTGTACCCAACACATACAATTATCTGTAAGATCCCTCAATCGACTAGTGCATTTCAAGCATAGATTCAACCACAAAGACCAGAGGTTTTTCAATGCCTCACAAAGGGCACCGATTGGTAGTGTACAAATATAAAAAAGTAGACGCTGAATCTCCCTTTGAGCATGGTGAAGTTATTAATTAGGCTCAATACACCCAGTCACTACAAAGATACAGGTGTCCTTTCTAATTCAGTTACCGGAGAGGAAAGAAACTGCTCAGGGAAAACAGTTACAGACTTTGGTTGTGATATGAGAAAATAACATTGTAGTTACTCCACAATATTAACCTAAATGACAGAGGGAAAAAATGTAAGCCTGTACAGAATAAAAATATCCCAAAACATGCACCCTGCACCCTTTCTACTGACTCTGAAAAACACCAAAAGAAAGATGCCCAGGGTCCCTGCTCATCTGTGTGAACTTGCCTTAGGCATGCTGCAAGGAGGCATGAGGACTGCAGATGTGGCCAGGGAAATAAATTGCAATGTCCGTACTGTGAGACGCCTAAGACAGTGCTACAGGGAGACAGGACGGACAGCTGAACAGGATCTGTACATCCGGATATCACACCTGCGGGACAGGTACAGGATGGCAACAACAACTGCCCAAGTTACACCAGGAACGCACAATCACTCCATCAGTGCTCAGACTGTCCGCAATAGACTGAGAGAGGCTGGATTGAGGGTTTATAGGCCTGTTGTAAGGCAGGTCCTCACCAGACATCACCGGCAACAACGCCACCTATGGGCACAAACCCACCGTCGCTGGACCAGACAGGACTGGCAAAAGTTGCTTTCACTGACGAGTTGTGGTTCTGTCTCACCAGGGGTGATGGTCGGATTAGTGTACCGTTGAAGGAATGAGCGTTACACCGAGGCCTGTACTCTGGAGCGGGATCGGTTTGGAGGTAGAGGGTCCGCCATGGTCTGGGGCGGTGTGTCACAGCATCATCGGACTGAGCTTGTTGTCATTGCAGGCAATCTCAACGCTGTGTGTTACAGGGAAGACATCCTCCTCCCTCATGTGGTACCCTTCCTGCAGGCTCATCCTGACATGACCCTCCAGCATGACAATGTAACCAGCCATACTGCTCGTTCTGTGCGTGATTTCCTGCAAGACAGGAATGTCAGTGTTCTGCCATGGCCAGCTATAAAAAAACTGAGTTGATATGCATTAAAATTGCCATCTATAAAAAATGCAATTGTGTTCGTTGTCCGTACCTTAAGCCTGCCCATACCATAACCCCACCGCCACCATGGGGCACTCTGTTCACAACGACGCCACACACGTTGTCTGTGGTTGTGAGGCCAGTTGGATGTTCTGCCAAATTCGCTAAAACTACGTTGTAGATGGCTCATGGTAGAGAAATTAACATTCAATGCTCTGGCAAAAGCTCTGGTGGACATTCCTGCAGTCAGCATGCCAATTAACATGCTCCCTCAACTTGAGACATCTGTGGCATTGTGTTGTGTGACAAAACTGCACATTTTAGAGTGGCCTTGTCCCCAGCACAAGGTGCACCTGTGTAATGATCATGCTGTTTCATCAGCTTATTGAAATGCACACTAGCAGGGATGTAAACAACTGTGTGCTCAAAATTTGAGAGAAATAAGCTTTTGTGCGTATGGAACATTTCTGGGATCTTTTATTTCAGCTCATGAAACATGGGAGCATCACTTTGCATGTTGTATTTATATATTTTTTCAGGGTAGCAATGATAAACAACCAACTTGACAGAGCTTGAAGAATAAAATAAAAGATGATGGGCAAATTTTGTACATCCAGGTGTGCAAAGCTCTTAGAGACTTACACAAAAAGACTCACAGCTGTAATCGCTGCCAAAGCTGTTTCTAACATGTATTTTCTCAGGGGGGTGAATACTTATCTAATCAAGGTACAGAACACGACCAAAAGTATGTGGGGACACCTGCTCGTTGAACCTCTCATTCCAAAATCATGGGCATTAATATGGAGTTGCTCCCCCCTTTGCTGCTATAACAGCCTCTACTCTTCTGGGAAGGCTTTTCACTAGATGTTGGAACATTGCTGTGGGGAATTGCTTCCATTCAGCCATAAGAGCATTAGTGAGGTTGGACACTGATGTTGGGCGTGGTTCGCATTCGATGTGCCGATTCATCTAAAAGGTGTTCGATGGGGTTGAGGTCAGGGCTTTGTGCAGGCAGTCAAATTCTTCCACACCGATCTCGACAAACCATTTCTGTATGGACCTCGCTTTGAGCACTGGGGTATTGTTATGCTGAAACAGGACAGGGCCTTCTCCAAACTGTTGCCACAAAGTTGGAAGCACAGAATCGTCTAGAATGTCATTGTATGCTGTAGAGTTAAGATTTCCCTTCACTGGAACTAAGGGACCTAAACTAAACCATGAAAAAAAGGTCCAGACCATTATTTCTCCTCCACCAGACTTTACAGTTGGCACTATGCATTCGGGCAGGTAGTGTTCTCCTGGCATCCACCAAAGCCAGATTCATCCATCGGACTGCCAGATGGTGAAGCGTTATTCATCACTCCATATTAGAACGTGGTCTGCACTACACATCATTGTAGATTTGTAATGTAGGATGTTGGACAATTCAGTGGCCTTAGGGCTGCAGGTAGCCTAGCAGTTAGCACTTTGGGCCAGAACATGGAAAACCTGGATGAAAAGTGCATTAAGACATACAGTACTTGTACCTAAAGCCTTTAATGTGCAACATGTTTTTAATCAGCGTCTTTGTTACTGTAGTAATCAATTGTGAATGTTATGAGGGTAATGTGCACTTCGAATGAGAACTTTTAAACGCCATGGAAAACTTTGTTCTTCCCTCTATTGTAATCCTCATTTACAGAAAAAACCTGGTGAAAACTACACTACTTGTTCCTACTGAGTACACCTCACACTGTATAGCCACTTGATTTTATGTACAATCAGTGTAGAGCTCAAGTGTAATAATTAGAATGTGTCTGAATTTAGCAGCTGGTGTACCTTAGGGATTCGGGATACATGGGAATTTTGTTCTGACCTTCTGTAGTGTGACTTTACCACAGAATGCTATCTGGACATACAACAGAGCACTGTGATATAGCACAAATCTAGCTAGACACACCTATCCATACAGCAAACACACGTCAAACTAGGTAAACAGTGCTAGAGAAATGGTTGAGTTCATTTAAAACTGTATTCAGTTGCCTTTATTATGAAAAAAGAACATAGTGTTTTATATATGCAATTCTGTACTGAGATATTCCACAGGTAATGGCCAATTTGCATACAGAGTCTAAGTTACTGGTACAATATATTTGCCATATAAATGTAGAATAAATTATTAAAAACAAAATGTTCCTACATCTCCACCAAGAATCGCAGACAGATCTTTCCGTATCATACAGTCTGGAAGTACAACATTTATTTATTTTTCAGTTTAAATGTGACATGTTGAGACAAATTTAATGCAGAGATTAAGTCAAGACTACTCCGATAATGTATTGAAGTCTACAGAACTAGCAAATCAGATCTTACATATATACACACACACACACACACACGCACACACACAATGTATATGTACATATTTTTCACTAGACTTTTTTGCGAGACAGTGAGACACTGTTGTGCAGTTGGCTGACCGCATATTGGCGAATAAACGCCTTCAAAAGAGACAGAGATCTACACTTGCTGATACAAACAGCAAAATAACCGAGAAGAAGAGGGGAACAGAATAACAAAACATCATTGAATTTGACTATAGACCAACCCTGCAGTAGGAATGCAGTGAGATAGACACGCACACATTATTCTCATTAACCTTCACACAGATGGGGGTGGGGGTTCAAACGAAATCCATTGTTTCTGATGAGGTTCGGATAAGGGTGGGGGGGTAAAGCCACTCCAGGAGGGGGCCAGGGGAGGTCCAGTGAGTGGCTGACCATCTGACTGCTGATAGCCTGGAAAGTACTACTAATCATCAACTACCAGGGCATAAAGGGAGGGTGATAACCATACATTTTTGTTGGTAGTACGGCTACAGTACAAATTCAGGCAACTTAATTTTGTTTTCGCTCTCACACTCTCGCTCAGTTACTGTTAAGCTGGGTGGGTGAGGCATGGTGGAGAATGGGGCCAGGTGGAGGGGGGTGGTTGAGGTGAGGGTAGAGGTGTTGGTGGGGTTCTCCCTCTTAGCAGCAGCCCCCCGAGGCAGGTTTGACAGGCGTACTGTCGATCTTGACATTGGACCTCTCGTTGCCTCCGGTCGTAGCCCCAGGGCCCATCCTCTTCTTTATCTCAGCAGCCATGGTCATGAAGGCCTGCTCCACATTGGTGGCGTTCTTGGCACTCGTTTCCAAGAACGGGATGCTCAGGGAGTCTGCAAACTCCTGCAAAGAATGGAATGGAGAGACTGGGTTAGAGGAACTGCTGCATTCGTGACAGTACTGTACACTATTACTATTTTACTACTGGGTTGCAGACAAAGATCCGATTGTGTCCAGACACATTTGGTTAGTTTGGGGGCCTCAACAAAATATCAAATTTGACAGTTTGGAAACCACAGCTGTAGACTATTTTTTCAAATAGTTAAACAAAAAAATGCATTACTCCTGCACCATCTGATAACCCATTGACTTTGATGGAAGCCCTTACCTTTGCTGTTGTGTAATCCACCACTTTCTTTGTTGTCAGGTCACACTTGTTCCCTACCAATAGCTTGTTGACGTTTTCACTGGCGTAGCGGTCGATTTCCTGTAGCCACTGCTTGACATTATTGAAGGACTCCTAGAAGAAGAAAGAGAATCAAAACCAGCATGTCAGGGTGGGCAAGATATTTGTAAAGGGCTATATTCAATCAGATCCGCTTTAGCCGATATCCGCATAGTGGTTGTTTTGGCGGTGTCGGAGGTGTCGGAGGTGTAAATGCGTTAAGAGCTTTCAAAGCCAAAAGCGGCACCTGGCATTAAACCGAAAGCAGACGTTGCCATTGGCTGCATAGAGTCGCATTACGAGAAACCCCATGCAGCCATGTTTACAAATGCAAACAATGGAACGTGTGATGTAATCAAGACCTCGATTTGGCTGACAGAAATCCTCATTATTTTGTTTAACGATTTTCTATTTGAGCATCATTATTTCTCTATAACCTACACTTTCTCGTTCTGAACGTCTAACGTGAGTGGGGCAGATGTGGCTTCGGGACAATGATCAAGAGCAGCTGCTCACCGATTTGACAGCGCCAACGCAGCTACACCTTTGACACCGCGAAAACCTCAGCTATGCGGTTTTCGGCGATCACCGGTTAATGCTTGCTGATTGAATCTAGGCCTTAGTCTTTCAAAATACTAGTTAACCTGCACTCCGGAATTTCAATTATAAACAATAGTGGAAAATAATATAGAAAACTCAAACACAGTGAAAAGGTAAAGGTGGACTGTGCTAAAGAGGCAGACTGACCTGATCTGTGACGTCATAGACTACGATGATGCCGTGGGCTCCTCTATAGTAGCTGGATGTGATTGTGCGAAACCTCTCCTGCCCCGCCGTGTCCCACTGTCAGTGTCAACACACAGCAGAGACGCTCAGTCACCGTCACAAATACGGGAAGGCCAAACACACACACACACCACACACACCTCTGCCAAATAGATGCTGCTTCATAGCACATTCAACTGTGACAAATAAGACCAAAACACACAAATGAGAGAAGGGTATTTCTAACTGATAATTCACCATTTTGTAGTCAACCATGATAGTCTTAATAATATAGGCCTCTGCCTTTGGATATTTGGTGAACAGTCTAGAGTTAGGTTCTAAAATGCCTACAATAGCATTTTTTTTGTCCAAATGTGGCCAGATCCTGAAATACATACTTGTTAGTGTAACGTGGAGCTTCCCCTTTACACAGTAGAGGACAATAGAGATGTGGTTGGGGGGGGAAGCACTTACGATTTGAAGTTTAATAGTCTTTCCGTCTAATTCTATAGTTCGTATTTTGAAGTCCACTCCGATTGTGCTAATGTAGCTTTCTGTGTATGTGTCATCCTGGGGAGAAAGGACAGGGGAGGAGTCGGTGTGGGAACATGCAGACGTCCTGTTCAAAGTACAAATCCTTAACATTTCATACATTCTCAGTCTAGAGGGAAAAAAAGGAATCAAAAAGTAGGATCATTTGCTACAGTAGGAGAGTAAACCAGAAAATGTTGATTTAACACTGAGTATTAATACTATAATACAAATACTATTTCTGTGATCGATTTGACCTTTTCACATTACAGGGCATCCAGTTCTTACCTTCAGATTTTAGTCCAATATTACATTATTATTATTATTATTATTAAGAGGACTATAATTATTATTGTTAATATGACTAGGTCAGCCTTGGAGCAACTAATGAGTGACGACGAGCACCTTATGAATGGCTACGAGACATGGACGGATTAACAGAACACTTACTGCAAATCGGAGCAGAAGACAAGACTTTCCGACGCCAGAGTCACCGATCAGGAGCAGCTTGAATAAATAGTCACTGTGGAGAGTAGAGAGATGTTTTAAAACAACAGGATTCCAGGTTTCCCCACACAGTTCCAACAAAAGTAGCTAGAAAAATTAAAAAAATAACGCCAGCCTTGTCAGAAACCATTGGAAGCTTGCCTCTAAACTCTGTAGACAGCATCAGCTCTGATGGCTTCCTCAGACAGAACAGTTTCTTCTCGCTTCACCGTCTCTCAAGGAGAGATTTCATTGTGGTGTTGTGTCAGACAATTCAAAAGACACCATTGCGGTTCTATTGCTTTCAGTGCCTTGGGCAACATATTGTGTTGGGTTAACTCTCAGCAGAACTACTTTGGTCACACCACCATACAATCAACAGAGAAGATGAGTCTGATGTGTTATAATGCTTGCCTAACGCCTAGAAAAAGGTCTTTCACGCCGACCCCTTTATAGACAATCACACCCAAGTTGAAACCAGGCTAATTCAAGCCCGAGTCCAAACACAAAGAGATGCAATCCTGCATACCTTTTTGGTACAGAAAAGTAGAGATTAACGGACATCTATTGTCTGCAACTTCAGCAGACAGTGAAACATCGGGTTTGGCGGGCAAATGAAACCTCACGCTGCTATGACCATACAGATCTGTGCACGATCAGCAAAACTAAATATCAGTGGGGGAGCTCAAAGTTTCAGTGCTCATGTGATACACACTCAGACAATGGCATTTTAAAAAGGATGAAGACGGCACTGTGACTGCCGACAGCATAGTATGTTAACTGGAATACAGTAGACACTCAGTAGGCCTTTGCTCAACTTCACCAAGAAGCCTTCTTTAATTGAGCTCATGTCATATCAGCCTGATGCGTGTTTAATGATTTTTTTACAGAGCTGCTGTCGAATTTGCTAAAGCTCTCTGTAGTTCATCAGCTCAGGTTTCAGAGTGCTGCTAACCTTGATCCGGTGTGAGAGACACCACACAACACGCAGACAAACCACTTGCACAAAATAGCCTAAATGAAAATGCAAACAGAGACACAGTCAGACACACGTAGGTACGTGCACACTGGGTGGAAATAGGCAGGGGTACCTGCGCAGCAACTCACAGTGAGGAGGAAGAGGTGAGGGCTGAGGTGTGAACTTAAGACTGGGTTGACATGGGGCTGTGAGCTCTGGTGATGGTCACCAATATCAACGTGTGACAGACAGTGGTAGCCTTAATAATGGTGTTCTTAGATTCAAAATTGAACATCTTAACAAACTGGCTTTCACAGCGTAATAACCGGGTATGAGCTTGCCAAACACTGATCTACAAACGATCGGTAAAACACTAAAACACCATTCCTTGGCCCACTGATGCTTGCTAAAATACACCAATTCAGGCTATGCTAATTTACAGTTGAAGTCAGAAGTTTACATACACCTTAGCCAAATACATTTAAACTCAGTTTCACAATTCCTGACATTTAATCCAAGTAAAAATTCCCTGTCTTAGGTCAGTTAGGATCACCACTTTATTTTTTATTTCACCTTTATTTAACCAGGTAGGCCAGTTGAGAACAAGTTCTCATTTACAACTGCGACCTGGCCAAGATAAAGCAAAGCAGTGCGACAAACACAAAGTTATACATGGAATAAACAAACGTACAGTCAATAACACAATAGAAAAAAAGTCTATATACAGTGTGTGCAAATGGCGTGAGGAGGTAAGGTAATACATAGGCCATAGTAGCGAAGTAATGACAATTTAGCAAATTAACACTGGAGTGATAGATGTGCAAGTAGAAATACTGGTGTGCAAAAGAGCAAAAAAGTAAATAAAAACAATATGGGGACAAGGTAGGTAGATTGGATGGGCTATTTACAGATGGGCTGTGTACAGCTGCTGCGATCGATTAGCTGCTCAGATAGCTGATGTTTAAAGTTAGTGAGGGAGATATGTCTCCAACTTCAGCGATTTTTGCAATTCATTCCAGTCATTGGCAGCAGAGAACTGGAAGGAAAGGCGGCCAAAGGAGGTGTTAGCTTTGGGGGTGACCAGTGAGATATACCTGCTGGAGCGTGTGCTACGGGTGGGTGTTGTTATCGTGACCAGTGAGCTGAGATAAGGCGGAGCTTTACCTAGCAAAGACTTATAGATGACCTGGAGCCAGTGGGTCTGGCGACGAATGGGTGCTATATGGGGCTTTGGTGACAAAATGGATAGCACTGTGATAACAAACTGGATGCAGTCTGAGTAGAGTGTTGGAGTCTATTTCGTAACGGACATCGAAGTCGAGGATCGGTAGGATAGTCAGTTTTACGAGGGTATGTTTGGCGGTGTGAGTGAAGGAGGCTTTGTTACGAAATAGAAAGCCGATTCTACATTTAATTTTGGATTGGAGATGTTTAATATGAGTCTGGAAGGAGAGTTTACAGTCTAGCCAGACACCTAGGTAATGGTAGTTGTCCACATATTCTAAGTCAGAACCGTCCAGAGTTGTGATGTTAGTCGGGCGGGTGGGTAGCGATCGGTTGAAAAGCATGCATTTAGTTTTACTAGAGTTTAAGAGCAGTTGGAGGCCACGGAAGGAGTGTTGTATGGCATTGAAGCTCATTTGGAGGTTTGTTAGCACAGTGTCCAAAGAAGGGCCAGATGTATACAGAATGGTGTCGTCTGCGTAGAGCTGGATCAGGGAATCACACGCAGCAAGAGCGACATCATTGATATATACAGAGAAAAGAGTCGGCCCGAGAATTGAACCCTGTGGTTCCCCCATAGAGACTGCCAGAGGTTCAGACAACAGGCCCTCCAATTTGACACACTGAACTCTGAGAAGTAATTGGTGAACCAGGCGAGGCAATCATTAGAGAAAACAAGGCTGTTGAGTCTGCCGATAAGAATACGGTGATTAACAAAGTCGAAAGCCTTGGCCAGGTCGATGAAGATGGCTGCACAGTACTGTTTTTTAAATTTTCGATGGCGGTTATGATATCGTTTAATACCTTGAGCGTGGCTAAGGTGCACCCGTGACCAGCTCGGAAACCGGATTGCACAGCGGGATTCGAAATGGTCAGTGATCTGTTTATTAACCTGTTTGGGGTGCAGCCCGACACCGGTACACTTATGACAACATCCAGCTCAAGTGCAGGGCGCGAAATTCAAAATATATATTTTTTAAAATATTTAACTTTCACACATTAACAAGTCCAATACAGCATATGAAAGGTACACATCTTGTGAATCAAGCCAACATGTCCGATTTTTAAAATGTTTTACAGGGAAGACACAATATGTAAATCTATTAGCTAACCACGTTAGCAAAAGACACCACTTTTCTTACTCCATCAGTTTTTTACTCCATCAGTAGCTATCACAAATTCGACCAAATAAAGATATAAATAGCCACTAACCAAGAAACAACTTCATCAGATGACAGTCTGATAACATATTTATTGTATAGCATATGTTTTGTTAGAAAAATGTGCATATTTCAGGTATAAATCATAGTTTACATTGCAGCTACAGTCAGAAATTGCACCGAAAGCAGACAGAAAAATTACAGACACCAACGCCAAATAACTAAATACTCATCATAAAACATTTCTGAAAAATACATAGTGTACAGCAATTGAAAGACAGGCATCTTGTGATTCCAGACAATATTTCCGATTTATCAAGTGTTTTACAGCGAAAACACAATATAGCGTTATATTAGCGTAGCCACAATAGCCAGAAACACTTGGGCGCTGACGACCAGTTCACATGCACGACAGATATTAGAAATAGCATCATAAAATGTTTCTTACTTTTGGTGATCTTCCGTCAGAATGTTGGACAAGGTGTCCTTTGTCCAGAACAGTCGTTGTTTGGATCTGGAACGGCAAATTTCCCTCTTGATTTAGCATGGGCACTTGCCAAGTGGCACGGATCTCTCCAACGTCAACAAAGTCAGAGAACGGAACACGGCAAAACTCCCGAAAAAATTTCAATAATCTGATGAAACTATATTGAAAAAACATACTTTACGATGATATGGTCACATGTATCAAATAAAATCTAAACCGGAGATGTTAGTCGTCCATAACGACAGCTAAACAGAAGGCAAATCCATGTCCCCTTTCGCGCGCTCCAGAAACAGGAAATGGACGGTCACGTCATACAAAGAGCTTTAATTCCACTTCAGACCAAGATAAACACGAAATGTCTTCTCTCACCGCCTCTTGACAACCAGGGGAAGGTGTATGAAGTGTACGTAGACTCTTACGTATCATGCCCATGTATAGGCAGGAAGTTGAACAGAGCATCGATTTCTGACATTCCACTTCCTGGTCAGGAAATGTGCTGCAGAATGAGTTCTGTTTCACACAGAGAAATAATTCAAACGGTTTTAGAAACTAGAGAGTGTTTTCTATCCAATAGTAATAATAATATGCATATTGTACGAGCAAGAATTGAGTACGAGGCCGTTTGAAATGGGAACGATTTAACTGGCTACTCAATACTGCCCCTTGCAGCCATAAGAAGTTAACTTGGCTTTCGAAGACTTTAGAAAAGGCAGGGCAGGATGGATATAGGTCTGTAACAGTTTGGGTCTAAAGTGTCACCCCCTTTGAAGAGGGGGATGACCGCGGCAGCTTTCCAATCTTGAGAGATCTCTGACGATAGGAAAAAGAGGTTGAACAGACTGGTAATAGGGGATGCAACAATGGCGGCGGATAATTTTAGAAAGAGTGTCCAGAGTGTCTAGCCCAGCTGATTTGTACGGGTTCAGGTTTTGCAGCTCTTTCAGAACATCTGCTATCTGGATTTGGGTGAAGGAAAAGCTGGGGAGGCTTGGGCAAATAGCTGCGGAGGGTGCGGAGCTGTTGGCCGGGGTTGGGGTAGCCAGGAGGAAAGCATGGCCAGCCGTAGAAAAATGCTTATTGAAATTCTCGATTATCGTGGATTTATCAGTGGTGACAGTGTTTCCTAGCCTCAGTGCAGTGGGCAGCTGGGAGGAGGTGCTCTTATTCTCCATGGACTTTACAGTGTCCCAAAACCTTTTGGAGTTAGTGCTGCAGGATGCAAATTTTTGTTTGAAAAAGCTAGCCTTTGCTATCCTGACTGACTGCGTGTATTGGTTCATGAATTCCCTGAAAAGTTGCATATCGCAGGGACTATTCGATGCTAGTGCAGTGTGCCACAGGATGTTTTTGTGCTGGTCGAGGGCAGTCAGGTCTGGAGTGAACCAAGGGCTATATCTGTTCTTAGTTATGAATGTAAAATGTCAGAATAATTAGTAGAGAGAATGATTTATTTCAGCTTTTATTTCTTTCATCACATTCCCAGTGGGTCAGAAGTTTACATACACTCAATTAGTATTTGGTAGCATTGCCTAACTTGGTTAACCATTGTTTAACTTGGGTCAAACGTTCAGGTAGCCTTCTACAAGCTTCCCACAATAATTGGGTGAATTCTGGCCCATTCCTCCTGACAGAGCTGGTGTAACCGATTCAGGTTTGTAGGCTTCCTTGCTTTTTCAGTTCTGCCCACAAACGTTCTATAGGATTGAGGTCAGAGCTTTGTGATGGCCACTCCAGTACCTTGACTTTGTTGTCCTTAAGCCATTTTACCACAACTTTGGAAGTATGCTTGGGGTCATTGGCCATTTGGAAGACCCATTTGCAACCAAGCTTTAACTTCCTGACTGATGTCTTGAGATGTTGCTTCAATATACCCAATATTCATTATATATATCATATATCATTTTCTTTCCTCATGATGCCATCCATTTTGTGAAGTGCACCAGTCCCTCCTGCAGCAAAGCACCCCCACAACATGATGCATCCCTATGCTTCACGGTTGGGATGGTGTTCTTCGGCTTGCAAGTCTCCCCCTTTTCCCTCCAAATATAACAATGGTCATTATGGCCAAACAGTTCTATTTGTTTCATCAGACCAGAGGACATTTCTCCAAAAAGTACGATCTTTGTCCCCATGTGCAGTTGCAAACCGTAGTCTGGCTTTTTTATGGCGGTTTTGGAGCAGTGGCTTCTCCCTTGCGGAGCGGCCTTTCAGGTTAAGTCGATATAGAACTCGTTTTACTGTGGATATAGATACTTTTGTACCTGTTTCCTCCAGCATCTTCACAAGTTCCTTTGCTGTTATTCTGGGATTGATTTGCACTTTTCGTACCAAAGTACGTTCATCTCTATTAGACAGAACGCGTCTCCTTCCTGAGCGGTATGACGGCTGCGTGGTCCCATGGTGTTTATACTTGCGTACTATTGTTTGTACAGATGAACGTGGTACCTTCAGGCATTTAGAAATTGCTCCCAAAGATTAATCAGACTTGTGGAGGTCTACAATTTATTTTCTGAGGTCTTGGCTGATTTCTTTTGATTTTCTCATGTCAAGCAAAGAGGCCCCGAGTTTGAAGGTAGGCCTTGAAATACATCCACAGGTACACCTCCAATTGACTCAAATTATGTCAATTAGCCTATCAGAAGCTTCTTGAGCCATGACATAATTTTATGGAATTTTCCAAGCTTTTTAAAGGCAGTCAACTTAGTGTATGTAAACTTCTGCCCCAGTGGAATTGTGATACAGTGAATTATAAGTGAAATAATCTGTCTGTAAACAATTGTTGGAAAGATTACTTCTGTCATGCACAAAGAAGACGTCCTAACCGACTTGCCAAAACTATAGTTTGTTAACAAGACATTTGTGGAGTGGTTGAAAAACGAGTTTTAATGACTCCAACCTAAGTGTATGTAAACTTCCGACTTCAACTGTATATGAGCTGAAACCCCAGTAGGATGAACCCATGACAACAACAAAATGCTGAGCATTACCAGTCCATACATCCTGTCCCACTCCCAACCGTGTGAATTAGGGAAGCATTATCAGCATAGCCTATCAAAATAGGTCAGACCAGCAAAAGACAAACCTCTAGCAAACTATACAGCTATTGTCCACTCATGTTCAGATCTAACCGAGGCGCACACACACACAGAGTTCTCTCAACCCCCTCCACACGGTATTCTGTATTTATTTAACAGGGGCATGTGCTACGCAATGTGCCATACAACTAGGCTAAACACAGAAAGGTATGGAAACTCCAGTAAGCTGATTAAGCATTCCACAGTAGAGGGGAATTCAGCAGAACTTCAGATCGGACCCTCCTCCACTCTCTCCAGTAGTCAAAGGAAGGCAGGCAGGCTCGGATGAACCTGGGCGACGCTCTAGTCTGACCCAGCACAAAGGCTAAGAAACTCTGAGGCAGCCCTGTTTCCTGCCTCCCTGTCCTTTTCCCCCCCTCGCCCATTGTTATGAATTACAGTCATGCAGTCTTCGTTAAGCAGATGGTTGAGGACAACAATGACAGGCCCTGTGAAAGGCTAGTAGTACCGCTGACTAGTCTTGCAAGAGAGGGGGAAATAGCCTACAGCAAAAATCTGTCCGCCCCAGTATCACAGTCAGCGTTTTAAGTGGGATTGGATGGCACTTTGTATGCTGCAAAGACAGACACACCAAACACGATACCGCCCACCATTATTTGATTTCCACATCAGCTGCTCAGCTCCGGCAGACAAAAGATGGGCTAGAGCAAGGCAAAAGATACTGAAAGCAAGTGCTCTGCAAAAATACACACTAGGGCTGAGAAATTGCCTGGAATCTGATGAGACGATATTATCACGATACTTAAGTGCCGATACAGTATCTATTGCGATTCTCACGATTATATGTTTTGCGATTTGACACTGCGATTTGATATTCCAAACATATTGCTCACTATACACTAAGTGTACAACCATTACGAACACGTTCCTAATATTGAGTTTGCATCCCAAATAATACTGCGATATTTAACTATCGATTCCCCCCCCCCCCCCCCCCCCCCCCCCATCACTAAAACACACTGCATCAGATATAGCCTGTTTTCTGCAGGCTACTAACTGGGAACTCAGAGAACCCCAAAGATAGTTTTTCTGGTTGACCAGGTGCATTTGAGTCCATGGAAGCAGTGTGGGGATGGATAAGTAGCCTACCTCTTGCGAGGACTTCAGTGCAACAAAAGAAGCTGAGGGAGGTGTTAAGGGCTGGGGACAATACCCTATGAAAGTCCAGCCTACTTCCTGGTACATTATACAGAGCCATGAGTGCATAGAACTCCCTTCCATCTCATATAACGCAAGTGAACAGCAAACCTGGTTTCAAAAAACAAATAAAGCAACACCTCACGACACAACGCCTCTCCCCCATGTGGCCTACTTGTTGGGTGTTTGTACTGACATGTATGTGTAACTGATAGATGCAAACACATGTTAATTAAATAAAATGTAAATTGTAAAGTCTTGTCTTTTTCGTCGTGTCAGACCCCAGTAAGACTAGCTGTTGCCATTGGAGTCGACTAATAAATCTAGTCCCGTAATGTTTTTGAATGGGCTTCAAAATTATATCATCAAAGTCATGAAAACCTGGTCATTTAAGATGTGGCAATTTCCTGTACGTGGACAGTGTGTGTTACTACATTACACAACCTCACGTTGACTACATCGAATTGAGGGTAATTACACATCCTTTCTACCTCAGGTTAGTGATGTTAGTATACAAGCTCATAGTAAAAACAATGACACAATCAACTTAAAATAGATCAATATCACTGGTTTTGTACAGTTGATTTTGTCATACGCGCTGGCCGTCTTAGGACGTTTCAAACTCAAATGGCAGGGAAAATTCAAGCCGCTCTCCGTATAAAAGTAGCTGATCTCACACCAATACATGGATCTGCGACTCAAACTATCACTCAAATAGAAGCCAACCCGAGTCACTGTTGATATCCTACAGCGGGTGGTGATTTGTTTAAGTTGAATAACAAAGCAACTGATTTGTTTCCTTCCCCGTTTCGGCAGCCTCGCAAAACTTCCATCCGACATTCTGGATGAAGGTCTTCAGCAAATTCTCTTCTAACCAGTGATATAAAAAGTATTCTCAGATTCTGTGTGGCCTTTGAATAGTGTTAGTTTAAACACTGCATACACCCCAAACGTTTGTCCTCGCTCTATTGACTTCAAATGTAAATGTATGTGTATATATATATATATATAAAACATTAGTCAACGGGAAGCAGCGACAGCATTATTTCAACTTATGTTTTAGGAATATAAATTAACTTTTCACATTCATTTCCAATAGTATTCTACTTAATTAAACATTAGGTAAAAACTGCTCAGGTAAAAACTGAGTCCAAAAAATGTAATATGATTTATTTATTTTGATGATCTACTAGAATTTTTTTTTTTTTTTTTTTTGCTTCGAGAGTGGTAAGGGGCATACAACTAGTTTTCCTTCACAGAAAATACATAAGTGCAACACATTCAGCAGAAAATAGCTTCATTTTCATCAGATGTGCAACGCTATTTGGCTAGCAGCCACACAAGTACAGCCACACGAGCGTATAATGAAAAAGCAAGGTCTTTTCGGCAAAAACGATGCATAGCCATCATATTTATAATGTTTATCATAGAAAGAATGCTGCCAGCTACATTTCCTAAATGTTTTGCTTGAAGTTAATCTTGAATTTTAATTGAATAAAAGTAGGCTACACCGAGAAAAGTACCAGAGAAAGTAGCTACACATCAGTCAAGAGCGCCGCCTGCTGATAGAATGCCCATTTCGCGACCCCTGTTATCTCAATACCAAATCATTTATGGGTAACAAATAAGTACTTTACCGTGATTGTTTTCAATAAAAAGGGTCAAAAATAAACAAAAATAGCTTCTTTAGCAAAGGTCATTTTCTCAAGCAAGAATTTAGCTAGGACTGTTTAGGATAGGTCTGAGTGGGGAGGGGGAAAATGTGCTGTTATTGGCAAAGAGGTTTGGAACACTCTCTCATTGGTTTATTAACTAATTTACCGCATGGTGATGTCACCATGGGAGTCCAAAAGTCCATCCCACCAAACAGGTTGAAATTTCAGGCACTCTTTTCAAACAACTCTTACACTAAAAGGTAATCAATTTCACAGTATTATTCCAACTGCATAGTGTAGATATGTATAACACAGGAAAATACAATTTTGGGCTGCACTGGGCCTTTAAAAGTTCAATAACTTATGAATAATGTATTTCCACACGGTTTAAACTAAGAATTAGATTTCACCTCGTTCCTATAAGCCACATTTAGACTGTGCAAGAACAATGTTCTTATCAGATTTTGCATATCATTTATGAGTTGGCCCCACATATTTATGAACGGCTTTGCCTGATGTCCTTCGCGGTGGGCTGGCTCATGAATTGATGTGATGTATTTAGGTGAGCAGACACCTGGGGCAGTTGATTTGCGAGTTGCCCTTCGTGCCCGCTCCCATACCCTATAATTCTGTTTCTTTTTGTGACATTTGTATACAGGTAGACCAGAGGGGCCAATGATTGGCAGATGAGTGGCAACCCTGATTAGAAGCACCTGCTCCTCATTTGTTGTTCTTTAGAAATACTTTTTTGATTGAAAGAGAATTGTACCTACACACTGAAGACTGTAAAGCCGAAACGTCTGTACGCTATCCTTGATGCAGTAAAAAATGTATAAACATTGAATAATGAAGCTTTATGCAACATCTGAGTGCGAACCCATTAAACCTCTGTCTCAAATCAATTGTATCCTGTCTCTAAATGGGGGTAATAGCCTAGTGTGCATGTCAAAAAAGGAAATGGCTAGCCTTGCAATGCAAAGGCATATTCACTATCTTGTGTAATCAGAATAGATTCTGAAGAACATTTCAAATCAGATGTTCACATGCAGTGGGACTGTTGAATAGATTCGATTTTTATTTTTAACTGAGCTAAAATACATACTACATATGTATCATAAAACACCAACCTATATGTCTAAACCACAGGATTCCAGTAATTGCCAACATGTTTAGAGGGATGGTAGACAAACCCGTGGCTTGCCCAACATCCCAATGAGTGTGTTGAAAGAGACATGTCATATTGCATGTGACCTACACATGACTGACTCAGGATGTAGAGAGTGGGTGGGTGCCACTGACTCCTATCCTGTCATATTGCTTAGTTGCTTTCCACTTGAGGGCCAAATTCACAGAATACCATGGATGTAACGTTATAGAATCAATCACAATGCTTAATTCACTAATTTGGTTTATTGCCAATGTAGTTAACTAGCATCAACCAGTGTACTAGCTTGCTACATTGCCTAACTAGCAAGGAGTTAAGTTACCAATGTGGTATAGCCACAGATGAAATCGTTATAGATATAACTAACTAGCATTAATTATTGACCACAAGTGCACAAAAGGCTGCAGTAATGTAACGTTACACATTGGGATATTGACTTGACTGGCTAATGTTAACTAGTTAAATAACGTTAAGTTAACGTTAGCGATAATCACAACATATCTAATGACATGTACCGTAGCTAGTTGACATGCGCTTAGCCAGGCTACTAGAATAAAAAGGTAACTAGTCTAAGTAACTTACATTAGTTAGTACTACGTTACCAACTAAACCTAACTACTCTGCTCTAGCAGTTAACGTTAGCTAATTCATTTTGAATAACTATGCCGGTGCTAGTTAGCAACTAAGTTAACTAGCTGACTGTAAACACATTTATTGACATTGATTAACTTGTGTGAAACGTTAATATGACCTCAACAAACACAGTGACTAATGGTAGCTAGCTAACTAACTAGTTTGCACTTTTTAGATGGACAGAACACAAACAGGTCAGATAATGTTAGCTGTGTAGCTAGCAGAACAGCTAGGTTAGCTAACGTTCAGTTAGCTACTGTACTTACTATTCGGGATTCATCTTGGACTCGTCACAGTAAATCCCCTTTTCTTATAAAACGGCACTCCCTTTCGCTCTGAAAAATGTAAATAAATAGTTAGCTAGCTAATTCCTTTGGAGAAAAAAAGTAACTAACTAGCTGGCAAGGTATTCCTCCAAACCCAGGCTAGTTGTCTTGAAACCAAAATGGCTGCTAGTATCAACCAGGAAATAGCAACTCAAACACTGAACAGAGAAGCCCTAGAGCAAGATCAGCGATTCTCAGAAATCGTAGTTTGTTCCTAAAGGCTCCTCTTGTATTGAGTATGTTCTGCCGTGCCGAATATGACTACACTACCCTAATGACAATGTAGCTAGGAAACTAGGCTGGTCGATGTTTCGTTTGCCCCTTGGCTTGCTGTCAAAGCTTACGTCATTACTAGTGAAACGTGGCAGAATTTTGGCGTGAATCACTCTGGCCTGGGGAAATCAATTACATGCCCACCTCTAGATTAATTAAGATTAATCAAGTCTATCATATGTGATTAAATTAATCATAAAATGAGTGCTCAAAAAACAAATTGTTCCTCTGTCAATAGGTTCTCAAAATGTACAGTATGACGCTGATGGTCTGTTGGATGAGTAAATTAATGACAAGGACCACATGGAGGATAAAATGGCAAAACTAACGGAAGGCACAGTCCAGTTCCCTCATGAAATTGACCAGCCACATCAGATCATACACCGACAAAGGTTCGCTAAATGTTTACTTTCAGAAGGATCTTCCATCCTGAATTGTTGAGTCATAGTTAGTGTGAGTGACATCATGTCAGCCTAGGGTGGTCACCTGTCAGACCTGTCAGCACCTGCACAGGTATGAGTCAGTCAGCCCATAAACTGTGCATGTTAAAGGCGTTCAAAATTTCACAAGTAGGCTAAAGCTAGAAACTTCCTTTCCACAGATTGGGGAAAATAAGTATGCTACATACCATTATAACATTATTTTCATACATGTGTGTAGGCCTACTTTAAAATATTATTTCAGACAGCACTATTAGACCCTTATAGTAAACATAAAATAGTTTTATTATCAATTACTATCAATACAATTCAAGACATCACTGATAACAATGACACACCCTTTATTTTACAGTACATGTGTCACATTTTTCTGTGCCCTCCATTTCTGTGGAATTTGGAAGCTGAGTACTTGTTTCCACATAGTCCTTCCCCTGGATCCAGAATGTGTAGGGAAACTCCACTGAAGAGGCAGCCCCTACTTCACCCTAGAGGATAGGTTTCAATATAGTGTTAGGGAGTCGAGGAGACAGAAAGACCCAATCTGTTTTTTGTGCAACTTAATTGATCTATATAACAATGACTACTCTGTATCTCTATAATATAGTACTAAGAGTAGAAAAGATACCTTCACATTCAGGGCGATGAGTCCAATCTCAAAGCACTTGTCCGGGGCAGTCCTCCTGATGATGTCATCCACGACAGTGTAACAGGCCCTGTTGGGTGATGACCCCTGGGGGAGAGACAGAGAGTCAGTTGAGGTAAGGGTGGCCAAAAGTTCCAGGCAGGCTAATGCTGTGTGAATAATAGCTGGCTAGTTAGATTTCATGGGACAGTGTGGCTGCTCAAACATCTCAACCACAGGGCACATCAAACCTACACCTGACTCAGTATAAGGTTGACAAAGTAAAATGATTTATGACTTGATCATCTCATAACACTACCTGTTTCATCAGTTGAACAGCGTGGAAGCTTGGGCAATGACACATTATTTTATCACCATCACCTGTGGCTGATAAGAGAAGTCTTTAGAAAATATAATAAAACATATATTTGAGCAGTCAAAGAAAAGATCATCCAAATAGTTCACATACCTGCCGCAGCTCCCACCTGAAAAAGTGAGCAGGGTTATACAATGACAGAGATGACAGTCATAGAAAAATGTGCCTGTTAGACTTAGTGTGAACCTGCAATCTGACTGTTACTTCAGTTGGAATATTTGAAACCACTTGCAATTCAACATAAGACTGTCATCTTCCCTTGCTTTTTTAATTGATCATAAGGATGTTAAACTGTGGTGAATTGGCTATGAATGAGATTCCCTTTAAGCGTACTGAAACCGAGACATTAACATAACAATAGTGTATTAAAACTTTACATGAACCTGCAATCTTTGTAGGATTAACAAACATGCAGTAAAATGGATTCATTGTGTAGTATGTCACAATACAATTATCCAGAAAAGGCTACTAAAACACAGAGGGAAAGAAGTTAATCAGTGTGTACAGTTCTTTGATTGAGTTGATTTTGGTAGATGTAAACTTGCCATGTGTTCAGCGTATAGGCCACATCCAGGTAGGGGTGAGTCTCCCACCCTCCCTGGTGATTTGAAGGGGGCCCCTGAAGTAGAAACTCCTGAAAAACAGGACATGAGCAAAATCAGCTGAATCATAATACTACAACCTAACCTCATACTGTAGCTGCTATGGAAGTATCTCTAGATTCTGAAAAGAAATACTCAAAGACTGGAGCTTGCAATAGGTCTTTTACATAATAAATAAGAAAGAGCAAGAGAAAAAACAGAAGACACCTTCCTCACCAACAGTTATGTTCCCCATGTTGTCTAATGCTATAAGTCCTGTTGAGAAAGGGAAGAAGTTGTTAGATCTCATACTAAATATGTAACCTGCACTTTTAGACCTGGTTCCACAGATGTTTTGTACCAACTTGTCTTGCAGGAATGGTCAGTAATATAAATGTAAAAAAAGGGAAAGTGAGGTTATTTAACCTAGATGAGAAACTTTGATATTGGAGATGGGGGGGAATCGAGACTATTGTAAAGAGATTCCAGATTCTAAACGGTAGGTGTCAGGTTAGGATCCATAAATACTGTAATATACAACCCAGACTAATGTGATTATATGGATTAGGACTCCCCCTAGAGGACCAAACTATTTAATGCACAAGTATCAGTCACATTTATCAGTCATTTTCAGTTGTTACAGTAGGTGTTCTATTGTCACTCAATGCTCTACAATGAGCAGGAAGATCATGATAAATCAACATTTTTCAAAAGAAAGTTTCAGTTCTCACCAAGTGTGTCATGTCCACTGACACTTTGCTTCTGTTCCAGAAATTCCTGCAAGAATGAATACGAGTTATAATTTGTAGTTTTCCAATATCTGTCATTTATATTTAAAATGGTTAGCCATGCCATTTTCCCCCAAGGGGTATTGGTACCTGGTAAGCCTTGGCTGAGTGTGCACTCAGCATGTTGTCATTGGGCTCTATAGTAAAGCCCTGCTCCCGGGCAAAAGCTACTGCTCCCTCCCCAACAAGCAGACTGTGGGGGCTTCTGTCCATCACCCTACGAGCCACCCGCATCGGAGCCCCAACCCTGGAAACCATAGTTTCATACCGTTCCATTTATTAATGGGCTTCCCTATGACTATTCATTTTCACAGACATCTCTTTCCCATGCCATGGCAGTGGTTTTAGCAGGTGGTTCTCTCACCCCCGTAGTGCTGCGACTGCCCCAAACCTGCCAGTGATGCCCTCCATGATGGCAGCATCACACTCCAACACTCCCCCACTGTTAGGGAATCCTCCCCTCCCCACAATGTGAAGCCCAGTCTTTGGATCATCTTCAACCTCTGGAAGAAATACAAGAGTTTCACAATGGACATAAGACATGCTGCACTGCTGAACTGTAGTAGGTGAGTCACCCACGCCAACTCATGCCAACCTGCCATGGCCTCCTCTACAGCATCTGTGGCGTGTCCTCCAGCGGTAATCAGGGACCGTATTCTCTCCACGGAAGGCTGAGAGAAACCCCATGTCCCCACAGCTGCCATGGTTCCGCTGTCTGAAGAACTCTACTGGGTCTAGGAGAACAAAACACAGGGTTATAGTCCCAATCCATATACTAATTCAAGTCCCCACATCCAAGGTCTGGGATAAACAAACGAGTAAATAAACAAATAGATTAACGATGCACTACTAGCACTTTCCTCTCATCTTCTTTCCTTCATGAGTCATCACCATTGGAAATGCTAGATTGGTGAAAGCAAGAGATCCCTACCTATGCATTTACTGGGCAAAATAAAAGGGATTGTTGAATATGGACATGACCAAGGATTAAACCCACTGATTTCACCACAACCAGTATAGATCTCTATATGACTCTGGATACAACAACTAGGCTACAAATCATCATTAGATTCTGAGAGAACCCTTGGTGTAAGTAATGCAACTGCCATGCTTGTAATGATTATTGCATGTTTGTTTACATCAGTACTTGGAAGAGGGTAGCTGCTTTTATCAACAGGGGTGTATTTACATATACTAGCCTTGCTCCTCCCAATTGAATTGGGTTGCACAAAAACAGGGAATTAGAAACCTTCCAAACGTGGGTCTGTTATAGACCTATTTCTTCTCTGCTTACCCCATGTCAAAATAAAAGTCCCCCACAAGTTGTTCCTTTTTTGACCACATGACGCATGTGCATAACCTTTATTTATTTATATTACCCGTCATAGTGACCAACTGACCGGCACAGTAAGTCGAAATGGAATTGTATTTAACTGGCTTCCTGTGCACTGTTTTTGTGCAACCCAATACAATTGGGCTCAAAGCTAGTGTATGCATTGTAAATACACCCGCGTTGTTAAAAGCAGCTAGAGAGACTGGGTCCAAAGGCTACACATCGCCTACCTTAGTTCTCTTTCAGTTTGCCTGTACAGTACAACTCACATATGTTATTTATGCTTATTTATGTTAAACTAAGCTGCCAATATCACCAAACAGAACAAGAAAAATAGAACCACTGTAGAATGTTGTCTACCACTAGCCAACGAAAGTGATTTCCTTCTTCGATGAGGTTTAACTGTGGTTGGCATCCAATAAATGTTGCATTACCGCCACCTACTAGACTGGAGTTTAACTCTCTTATACATTGTTTATTTTTTAATTTAAAAAAAATACCTTACCATCTAACACTACACTACACTCACAAATAAATAAATATATATTAATTAATAAAACCACCCTACTCCACTATTTAAATCTATTTAGTCCTACTTCAGGCCAACAGCCTGAAAGGATGGGACACCACCACTTAACACACCCTGTAACTCTTCTGACGTCAAGTCTCGCACACCCAAATACCTCTCTGCAGCTACCACCATAACCTCAATTTTCTGCAACTTACATTCCATCCCTGCAGTACAATTGATAATCATTGCTATAAATGCTAAAAATCCAATCTTACTGAAACTGTCACGTTCCTGACCTGTTTTTCTGTTGTCTGGTATGTGTTTATTGGTCAGGGCGTGAGTTTTGGGTGGGCAGTCTATGTTTTCTGTTTCTATGTTGGTTTTGGGTTGCCTGGTATGGCTCTCAATTAGAGGCAGGTGTTTGACGTTTCCTCTGATTGAGAGTCATATTAAGGTAGGTTGTTCTCACTGTTTGTTTGTGGGTGATTGTCGCTGTGTCTGTGTTTTTTGCACCACACGGTACTGTCTCGTTCGTTCTTTCCTGTTCATGTGTGCTTCGTGATATGTAGTTTGCATGTTCAGGTCAGTCTACGTTGTTTGTTTGTTATTTTGTAATATTCAAGTATTAGTTTGTGTCAGTGTTCGTCGTGTCTAATAAATTCATTATGTCTACATACCTCGCTGCGTGTTGGTCTGATCCATGCTCCTCCTCATCCGAGGAGGAGGAATATGACGACGATCGTGTACAGAATCACCCACCAACCATGGATCAAGCAGCGTGAGCGGAACCAACAACAGCGGCAAAGTAACCAGGACTCGTGGACATGGGAGGAAATATTGGACGGAAAGGGACCCTGGGCTCAACCAGGAGAATATCGCCGCCCCAAAGCTGAGCTGGAGGCAGCGAAAGAAGAGAGGCGGCGATATGAGGAGGCAGCACGGAAACAAGGCTGGAAGCCCGTAAGTCAAACCCAAAAATTTCTTGGGGGGGGGCTCTCGGGTAGTTTAGTTGGGTCAGTCGGGAGACGTGAGCCAACTCCTCCTGTTTACCGTAAGGAGCCGGTGAGGGCGGATTTGGAGGAGAGTGACGCAGAGACAGTAAAGGAGTTAATGGAGAAATTGGAGGAGAGAGTTATGAGGGATGTATTGGTTTGGTGCATGAGGCACGGCATCCGTCCGAATGAACGTGTTGGTGACTTAATGTCACCGGGAACAGTTCTCCATACTCGTCCTGAGGAGCGTGCTAGCCGTCTGGTTAAGACAGTGCCTACAGCACGCACAAAGCCTCCTGTGCGTCTCCAGAGTCCTGTGCGTACTGTTACTGCTCCTCGCACTAGCCCTGTGGTGCGTGTTCCCAGCCCAGTACCACCAGTGCTGACACCACGCACTAAGCCTACTGTGCGTCTCCAGAGCCCTGTTACTCCTCCACGCACTCTCCCTGTGGTGCGTGTATCCAGCCCAGTGCCTCCAGTTCTGGCACCACGCACTAAGCCTCATGTGCGTCTCCAGAGCCCTGTACGCACTGATCCTTCTCCCCGCACTCGTCATGAGGTGCGTGCCCTCAGCCCGGTACCACCAGTTCCGGTACCACGCACCAGTCCTATAGTGCGCCTTGAGAACTCAGTGTGCCCTGTTCCTGCTCCCCGCACTAGCCTTGAGGTGCGTGTCTCCAGTCCGGTACCACCAGTTCCGGCACCACGCACTAAGCCTCCTGTGCGTCTCCAGAGCCCTGTACGCACTGATCCTTCTCCCCGTACTCGCCCTGATGTGCGTGCCCTCAGCCCGGTACCACCAGTTCCGGTACCACGCACCAGGCCTATAGTACGCTTTGAGAGTCCAGTGTGCCCTGTTGTTGTTCCCCGCACTAGCCTGAAGGTGCGTGTCTTTAGCCCGGTACCTCCAGTTCCGGCACCACGCACCAGGCCTACAGTGCCGTCTGAGCCATCTGTCTGCCCAGCGCCTTCTGAGCCATCCGTCTGCCCAGCGCCTTCTGAGCCATCCGTCTGCCCAGCGCCTTCTGAGCCATCCGTCTGCCCAGCGCCTTCTGAGCCATCCGTCTGCCCAGCGCCTTTAGAGCCGCCCGTCTGTCCCGAGCCATTAGAGCCGCCCGTCTGTCCCGAGCCATTAGAGCCGTCCGTCAGTCAGGAGCCGCTAGAGCCGTCCGTCAGTCAGGAGCCGCTAGAGCCGTCCGTCAGTCAGGAGCCGCCAGAGCCGTCCGTCAGTCAGGAGCCGCCAGAGCCGCCAGCCAGTCAGGAGCCGCCAGAGCCGCCAGCCAGTCAGGAGCCGCCAGAGCCGCCAGCCAGTCAGGAGCCGCCAGAGCCGGCAGCCAGTCAGGAGCCGCCAGAGCCGCCAGCCAGTCAGGAGCCGCCAGAGCCGCCAGCCAGTCAGGAGCCGCCAGAGCCGCCAGCCAGTCAGGAGCCGCCAGAGCCGCCAGCCAGTCAGGAGCCGCCAGAGCCGCCAGCCAGTCAGGAGCCGCCAGAACCGCCAGACAGTCAGGAGCCGCCAGAACCGCCAGACAGTCAGGAGCTGCCAGAACCGACAGACAGTAAGGAGCTGCCCTCCAGTCATGAGCTGCCCTCCAGTCATGAGCTGCCCTCCAGTCATGAGCTGCCCTCCAGTCATGAGCTGCCCTCCAGTCCGGAGCTGCCACCCAGTCCGGAGCTGCCACCCAGTCCGGAGCTGCCACCCAGTCCGGAGCTGCCATTAGTACAGAGTTGTCCCTCTGTCCTGAGCTACCTCTCTGTCCTGAGCTACCTCTCTGTCCTGAGCTACCTCTCTGTCCTGAGCTGTCTCCTCTATGTAGGAGGGGCCTTAGTGAAGGTTCCTGGACCATGGTCGGGGGCGAGGGTCGCCACTCAAAGGACGCTAAGGAGGGGGACAAAGACAGTGGTGGAGTGGTGTCCTCGTCCACCGCCGGAGCCGCCACCGCGGACAGATGCCCACCCAGACCCTCCCCTTGAGTTTTAGGGGTGCGCCCGGAGTTCGCACCTTGAGGGGGGGGTTCTGTCACGTTCCTGACCTGTTTTTCTGTTGTCTGGTATGTGTTTATTGGTCAGGGCGTGAGTTTTGGGTGGGCAGTCTATGTTTTCTGTTTCTATGTTGGTTTTGGGTTGCCTGGTATGGCTCTCAATTAGAGGCAGGTGTTTGACGTTTCCTCTGATTGAGAGTCATATTAAGGTAGGTTGTTCTCACTGTTTGTTTGTGGGTGATTGTCGCTGTGTCTGTGTTTTTTGCACCACACGGTACTGTCTCGTCTCGTTCGTTCGTTCTTTCCTGTTCATGTGTGCTTCGTGATATGTAGTTTGCATGTTCAGGTCAGTCTACGTTGTTTGTTATTTTGTAATATTCAAGTATTAGTTCGTGTCAGTGTTCGTCGTGTCTAATAAATTCATTATGTCTACATACCTCGCTGCGTGTTGGTCTGATCCATGCTCCTCCTCATCCGAGGAGGAGGAATATGACGACGATCGTTACAGAAACAGATATCACTTGTTGGCTTACTTCTCTGTACTGGTACAGCTCTACTACTCACACCACTGCTCTCAGGATCCCTCCACCTGACCCACCTTCCTCTACTTTCTTCACTACCTCAGCATATGACAACATGGTTAACATGGTTAAAACAATCATTTTTGTATCATGGATGGTCAGTCCTTGCATCCATAGCTCTGTCTATTATGCTGAGTTTTTTTTCTTCTCCAAAACAGAGGTGGGGCAACCTTTTTGTTATTGTTTCTTCTGTGGATTTGCCCTTTAAACAGCTCAAGATATCAAAGTGTCACTAACAAAAATGTAAACAATAGGCCTGTAGAAAATGCAGCATATGGCTTTCATTTTTCACATGTAAATAGCCCTTTTCAGTAGTGCTCAAATTGTGCCATTCCATGTGTGCAGCATTTATTTTTCAACTCGAATCAATGAGCCCAATCAGTCCTCCATGACAACAAAATCCTAAACAACAGAGTAGAGCTGTTTAGTAAGTCTTTAGTTTTGGGGTCATGCTCAGGTAAAACAATTTGTCTAATCTATACTTCCATATTTCCAAGTCCTATTCTTGAAGATCAAGGGGTATAACATTTATTGGAATGACTGGAATTCTGATACTTTGGTTTTTAATGTAAAGATATAATTTAATCGTATTATTATATGTAGTAGAAAGCGATGGGTTAGAAGAAACCTACATAACCAACCCATAAAGTAAAATGTAACATCCATATATGGCCAGCTATGTAAACTTTAACATTGATTTATCCTGCAATAGATGCCGTTCAATTGGTAACATACATTTTTGTCTTCTTCTAATGCTTCTTAAGGGGAAAGTAATCTAAATGTAACGGAATGTAATCAGATTACGAGTTTGGGTAATCCAAAAGTTACATGACTGATTACAATTTTGGACAAGTAACTGTAACGGATTACATTTAGAAAGTAACCTACCCAACCCTGTCTACATCCCATAGTCCCCACCTCTTCCTTCCTGACCGGTGCATTACGATAAAATTGCCCCATCTTACTACTAGCATCCCACTCCCTTTGCCAAAGATCAAGCCCTTTTGCCCGGATCAAGAACTTGACTTCTCTCTGGCTCAGCGAGAGCTGAATATCTACTCCTTCTCTCCTCACAGCACTCTTAGCCACCGCCTTCTCATTACCCTCCTCACCCACATGGATGGGAACCCAGAAAAAGCTTACCACCACTCCCATCCTCTCCAATCCCAATAACAGCACCATCATCTTCACAAACAAGTCTGTCATATCCGACCTGCCCATCTTCACATTACTCAACACTGCCGCCGAATCAGAGCAGATCACCACTCTGAGTGGTTTCACCTCCTCCACCCATCTCAAACCTAGAATCATGGCCGACAACTCGGCCGCATACACTGACACATAATCAGTTGACCGCTTACATACTCTAAGATTGAAATCTGGGATGTACACTCCTGCCCCCACCCTAACACTGACTGGATCATTTGAACCATCTGAATATATCCTTAAAAATGAATAAAAACGGATTATCTATATATCTCTCCACACACCGTCTCAAGCACCTTCCTACACTTAACTTCAATATGCTCAACATCTCTTCCAACGTAAGCCTCTCATCAAACCACATACCTAAATACACCCAAACAATATCATGTCCATATATTTGCAGCCTAACATCTTTAACCTTCCTCCTAGAATACACCATAAAGCAGGACTTGGCCATAGACATCCTAAACCCCCATGTTAGAGACCAATCTTCCACAACTCACACAACTTCTTGCATATTCCTCATCACATATTTCACATTCCCACCTCTCTTCCATAAAAAATACGCAACACTCATCTCCTCTTTTATTTTCAGGGCCTTTGCTATCTCTGTACTAACTGTCACCAGGGCATCCATGGCAGACATCCCTCTCCTGAACCCACTTTGTGCTACGCTCATCAAACCCTTAAGAATGGCTTGACAGTCCGGACAGTCCCCGGGAGCTGGAGTGGTGTCACACTTTTTCCCCATCCCTAGCAAACACAGCTGATTAAACAAATTGCCCCCGAGGTCTGTCATGATTCTCCTGACAGTGGATCAAAGAACCCATCAGCTAGGCAAATGCTTGAAGATAGCCAGACCCCCTCTCTCCCACAGAAGAGGGGAAGGGGGGGCTCTGCCGGTCTTGACACCTTAACACGGTGCTGTATATTTAGAGAGAACTTTCTCTTCCTTTCCCTGCAGTATTGGAAGACTGAAACTCCTTTGTTACAGAGAGTGTGAAAAAAGATTGGACATTGGAACATTATTTCTGAAATCCAAATGTTTGGAATGGTTGGTGGGGATGTAAAGAATAATCATGTTATATTGTTTATTATTTAGTGATGTCATTAAGGATGGTATAACTAAATAACTGTATCCCTGAGGGTGTAAACATTCTAGTTGTCAGGTTTGCTTCTAAATGTTGTATAAAATATATGATTAAGTATGATAATACTTTTGGGAAGATAGCAATGTGATTTTAGCCTTCTAAATTAGATAATTGTTTTCCATATAAACTTGTGACAAGTTAGTAACCACACCCAAGTGAGCACAGACATTGTGTTTGCTTAATGGAACACCCCCTTTAAACACGAAAAAATTTCAGCCTACCTCTATTTTCAATGGCTATCACTTATGTAGCTATCGCTATCACTTATAAGGCTAAGTCCTCCCAGATTGCAGTTCCTAGGGCTTCCACTAGATGTCAACAGTCTTTAGAAAGAGTTTCAGGCTGGTTTTTGGAAAAATTTGCCAGAAATTGTAGTTTTTCTAGGTGGCTCCCATTTTGGCTGTAGTGTTTCCAAGCGCGTGGAACAGAATGCGTTCTTTGGTATTTTTCTCCGATAAAGACAATAAAGTTCTCCGTCTTAAATTTTATTGTTTATTTACGTATTAGGGTACCTAAGGTTTGATTATAAACGTTGTTTGACTTGTTTGGAAAAGTTTATTAGTAATGTTTGGGATTCATTTTGTATGCATTTTGATGGAGGGAAACTGGGTGGATTATTGACTGAAGCGCCAGCTAAACTGAGTTTTTATGGATATAAAGAAGGACATTATCGAACAAAAGGACCATCTGTGATGTAACTGGGACCTTTTGGAGTGCCAACAAAGGTAAGGCATTTTTTATATCGCTATTTCTGACTTTCGTGTCACACCTGCCTGGTTGAAATATGTTTTTCATGTGTTTGTATGCAGGACGCTGTCGTCAGATAATCATATGGTTTGCTTTCGCCGTAAAGCCTTTTTGAAATCTGACACCGCGGCTGGATTAACAAGAAGTTAACTTTATTTTGATGTATTACACTTGTGATTTTATGAAAGTTAAATATTTATAATACTGTAGTTTGAATTTCGCGCTCTGCAATTTCACCGGATGTTGGCCAGGTGGGATGCTACCTTCCCACCTGCCCATAAGAAGTTAAACTGCCACAGACCAGACAACGTGAGACGGTAGTCCATACGTTTGAAATGGTGAAACTCTGAAACTCCCAATCCCTACAGAAGAAGAAGAAACTCACTAGACCGTAGCATTTAGCATTAAAGTTGCCATTGTCTTTGCAATTGATACAAACAAGTAACATATAAAAAGATGCTTCAAACGTGTTACATCTGCTCCTGCCACGCCCGCCACTCCCCCACTGCTCTCTTCCTCTGTGTGTGTGTGTGTGTGTGTGTGTGTTGTGTGTGTGTGATTGTGTGGGCGGAGCCAGGTGTGCTGGAGGCAGAGCAAATGTACACCAGTTGCAACCTGTTCCATAATCAAGACCTCTACAAATACTCAGCTCTGCCACTACCACGCTGCCAGATCGTAACCTCAGTCAGAGGCCGTTTGTTCCTGATTAGAGCCTGTTTTTTTAAATGCCTGTTTTCCCTTGCCTGATGCTGTTTTCCTCTCCGCTACAGTTCTGCCCGCTCTGACTTTGGCCCCTGTCTCCAGTCCCACGTCTTGTCAGTCCTGTTACTCTGTCCTGGACCCCCCACTCCACTGCGTCCTTGGATTCCTCTCCGGACCTGCTTACCCAGTCCCAACTCGCCTCGCTCCAGCCTCAGCCTCTGCACTTGGCTTCCTGTAACCCGCCCGAGCTTCCCCTGGCCTGCACCCCATCGTCCACCTGTGTTTCAATAAATACCTTGGTTACCTCATCCCAGTCTGCTCTTGGGTTCACCTGTTCCGCTCTGCATGACAAAATGAAAACCAGATATGCCTATTTCAATCATATTCATGTTCAATCAGTTGAGTTATATTTGACTACTTTCTGTAATTTGTCTCAATTTATTTCATGATGTGTAGCCTCAAAATTTAAAAGGCACTCGCACATCTGAGCTATAGTATCTTTGTTGCAGGTGCATGATAATAAAGTATGTACTTTGTATGTATATTTAGAATATTTATGAAATGCACATTGTTATATTTGGTAACACATGTTTATTTTTCTCTTGACTACAACAACATTTGATGCACTGAACGGATGTGGGTGGAGCAATGTCTACATAAGGTTGCAGATTAAAAACACTTACAAAAGCTCTGACAAACGCCTTGAGACCAATACATAAGCTTAATAAAGAACAGTGATACTAGCAAGAACAGTGTGCAGGTTTCACTTTTCTTTCATGATTTGTAGCATAACGTGCCCAATGATGTGCCAAATCGGTGATTAAGTGCATTTTTATTGGGTAGCATTACATTAGAAAAAGCCGCCTCAATATTTGCTGCACTAGGTTGTAATAGGAGCTGATCCGTAGTCAGTATTGTGAAATAATTATAATGTTAAATTAAGATTTGAATGGAAAAAGCTCATCCGAGAGCAGCGCTCCCTTTCTTTCGACACTATCAGTATCGACACATGCTCCAATGACACACTTAGTGACTGTTCTCTTTGCATGGTGTTTTGGAAAACGCATGTTACATCTTCGGTCGTTGTATCTTTAAAACACTTGTAAGCCTAAATTCCATCGCTATTGAGAAACGGGCCCTGGTCTCTTGGCCTCCCATCCCTACAGCTCCCGCCCAGCACAGTCAAAGCTCTTCTCTGTCCTGTCACCCCATGGTAGAACGAGCTTCCCCCTGAAACTAGGACAGCAGAGCCACTGCCCATCTTCCGAAAACGTCTGAAACCCTACCTCTTCAAAGAGTATCTTAAATAAGACATGTCAGTCTTATTATCCCCCCCAAAATTAAATAAATAAATAATGCTTGCACTTGTCTCTTCCTTTCATCAAATAATTTTCTATACCTTCAGGGGTCCTAGAATTCTAAATAAAATGGCTAAATAATCAATTTTATGACCATCTTTAAACACTTCCATATTTTAGCTTAGTAGATATTGAGATCTAAGGGCTTAGACCTAGGCCTACTTAAGATGAATGCACTAAATGTATGTCGCTCTGGAGCATCTGCTAAATGACTCAAATATAAAATGTAAACCCACAGTGCCCCAATCTCATCCTGGTCAAAATGACCTCATCTTTCCTCTGCTACCCCACATACCCCCTCACACCCCTTACAGATCCCTTGATGACAAAAAAGTGCTGTCCCCTTTTCTCCTGCTCCCACTCTATCTGACACTTCCATATGACGGACAAAATGCATATAGACCAATCTGTAAAAAAATATAAAATAAAATAACAGGAGACAAAACAGCCGTAGTTCTTCCAATAGAAAGCATATGGAACAGGAGGACATTAGGGAACAGGGAGAGACAACTGACCACATGAGACTGTAATCCCAACCCCAATCAGCAGAGGGTGTGATATGCATTCAACATTAGATAAGGCCTGCTCTCTGCCAGGCTCCAGTTAGTGATCTGAGCAATGGAGACAGCTGCTGAACACAACAGCCAAAGAATAAGCTATCATGGTAACACAAACACAGCACTGTTGATAAAAACAGCATTGAATAGATAGAAGCTACTGTGGGGGATAAAGATAATTCAATCCACATCAATAGGACTTAAAGGCTTTACTTTACACTAAACCAGGTAGGGGAGAGTGGGGTAAGTTGAGCCATTTTGTACATTCAGCATCACTACGTCAAAGGAAATATAGTAATTTTTCAAACTAAGATATTGTATAGACATATATTTCAGGATGTTGTGTATCCCTGGAAATAATCAGAATTCATGTAAACATTACAGTTTTGAAAATATAGCTATTCCCCCCAAAATTGTCTCTTGGCACAAACTACCCCGGCGGGGGTAAGTCAAACCACGGGACAGGGTAAGTTAAGCCGCCTACACATTTCTGTACTGAATGAAATATTACCACTACCTTTTTAAAACCATGTCTATCTTTATTTCCCAAACACAAATCAACAATCACAATCATGTTTTTGTCTTTTAATAATTTTAAACATATTTTTACACAGGCTAAACACCAAACAAACACTGTACTTTTTAAAACTCCTTTAACATAGGCCCTGTTGCTACTTCATATCTCAGCGATAATGCCTTGCATTACGCCTGGGAAGAAAACACTTTCATTTGCTCAACTGGCCATTGGCTCAGCCATTCCTTCAACTTACCCCATGGCCATTGACTCAATTTAACCCAAGGCAAACATTTTGACTCTATTAGCCCACACAGCTACAAGAAGGCACTTTCATGCTAGGTATAGGACCTCATATTGAAGCTTATATAGACCCTAACTGATGCATAGATAAAAGTGTAATGAAATCGTTGACTTGGTGAAAATCTTTTTTTTTTACCCAGCTTGCTGACCACGTTTTCTATGTGGTTTCTTCCTTCACAGACTCCATGAAATGATGACCTCTTCCTAAATATTTGGTCAAATTATACATTTTGAGTACGTTTTCCTAGAAACAAGCAGTGGCGATTTTAGCATGTAAATCTTGGTGGGGGGGAGTGGGATGCATGCCAGCAAAGCCACTACACAACACAACACTAAACAATACGTTAATTGCACCATAACGGTGACAAACGGTGCCCACAAACTGTTAGGGCCTAGATAAAGTCCCAACAGCAGAGTCCCAACACCTTCCCACGGCTACACCTGGCTTTAAGCGGAGCTCTGTCTGGCAGCGAAACAGTTCATTTAGCCTCCTTTACTGGCTTTAAAAAATATATAGCTGATATGGCAGACTTGCTTAATCAAATGTGGTTTCTACTGACAATTGAGATGTACAAACTATGGGGACGACAAGCGGATAAGAGGCAATCCGTAATTTCGATTAAGACATTAATGAGCAATGTCACGCCCTGACCTTAGAGATCCTTTTTATGTCTCTATTTTGGTTTGGTCAGGGCGTGAGTTGGGGTGGGCATTCTATGTTTTGTGTTTCTATGTTTTGTTTTTCTATGATTTTCTATTTCTATGTTTTGGCCGGGTATGGTTCTCAATCAGGGACAGCTGTCTATCGTTGTCTTTGATTGGGAACCATACTTAGGTAGCCTTTTTTCCCACCTGTCTTTGTGGGAAGTTGACTTTTTTTAGGGCACGTAGCCTTTGAGCTTCACGGTTTGTTTTTGGTAGTGTTTATTGTTTTGTTCGGCGTCTTGTCTAAATAAAGAACATGTACGCTAACCACGCTGCACCTTGGTCCTCTACTTTCAACAGCCGTGACAAGCAAGCTACGACGGACGTAGTCAATAGAACTATTTGTTCAGCACTTTTTAAATGTACAGTGACAGAATTCAGAACATGGGCCGTTCTTACAGTGCACTCCCTGTACAAGTCAGAACCGTTGGATAAATAAAGGGGGCATATAAACAGACAATGAAAGCTCTTGCAATATTTGATGATTACATTTCTCTAAAACAGGTTATAGGCTATATGTGCACCACCAAGTTAGAAGAGTAGGCAAAATTAAGAGATGAAAATATACCAAATTATTAAACGCCGTTTGGGTCTTTGCGTGTCAAAAAAGATACATGTCATATAACAGTATTTGATGCGTTAAATAAGCTTTTAATTTGTCATGTCAAATAACACGATTCTATCATAGATTTGCACCTGCAAGCCAAGCACTACCACTACTATTGGCAGCACTGTCAAACCTGTACAAAACACTAGCCAAACAAGCACACACCGGGCCACGAACGATAAGGGAAAGGGGGATACCTAGTCAGTTGTACAACTGAATGCCTTCAACTGAAATGTGTCTTCTGCATTTAACCCAACCCCTCTGAATCAGAGAGGTGCGGGGGGCTGTCTTAATCGACATCCACGGCTTCGGCGCCCTGGGAACAGTGGGTTAACTGCCTTGCTCAGGGACAGAATGACAGATTTGTACGTTGTCAGCTCGGGTATTCGATGCTCTAACCACTAGATGTATTTACAATACCGCGTTGGTGAAAATTATTAGGATGAAGCACAGGGGTTACTAACAGCTTACTACACAACATACACTTAATATTACTTTCTTAGCCACAGTATACATTTCTCCCTTGCATATTAGATAATATATGCAGCAGCATACAAGACATTTTTGGACTCACCTTGTGAAGATGGCGCAGCGGTCTTTTGTAGGCATATTTTTTCATCAAACTTTGTCATCAAAGTATGGCATTCTCGGGATTTATGGTGGGAATTCGGGGGGAAAAACACAGCCACTCCATTGAATAGCAGGCGGTTAGTGGTTTCTTTGCAATGCTTGCAGTTAGCCACTGATTCCTTCCAAACGACTCCTTGTTGAATTTGCGATTTCTAACTTGTTTTGTAATCTTTATGTCCAATGGCCGATGAGAACCGATACGTTTTAGCTATAATTTCTCTTCATTTGACAGGGATTAAAAAGGATTTGCTAGTAGATTGTCGACAACTGATGATGACTGCTAGCTAAGACTTTGAAAGTAAGATGTTGACATGATCAGTCCAATCAAAGCTACTGTACATATAACGTGATTTGACATCATTTTATCTGTGGCCAATGACCTTGAGCCTTCTTGGAAGGGCACTTCTAATCTAAGTCTATGACAGGACCCAAAGGGCTCACATTCTTGATGTCTACCCTTACTAAAGGCGGTGACGTAGTGTCCCCATGAATGACAGAACACTGAGCCAATCACGGTGCAGTGCTGAGCCAATCACGGTGCAATGTTCCTATTTTCTGCTGGCCTGCCCCACCACCACAGAAGCACTGAGCTAGGCTGAAACACGCATTTTGGAGCTGCCTGTTTGTATGTGGCTTTATTAACTCAATGATATATATTATTTTTTACATTGTTTGCAAACTGATATGTGACACGTATTAATGTCAAAATAACATGCAGAACAGGCAAGCCCCCCCCAAAAAATCAATAAATATATACAGTACATATATACATATTTATTTATTGCTCTTTGTTGTTGTTGCAGAAATTGACCCACTATGCTGTTTACTTTCTGCATCTACGTCATATCGATGAATCTACCTTTAAAACTTCTCTAGGGTAGGGGGCAGCATTCGGAATTTTGGATGAAAAGCATGCCCAAATTAAACTGCCAGCTACTCATCCCCAGAAGATAAGATATGCATATTATTAGTAGATTTGGATAGAAAACACTCTGAAGTTTCTAAAACGGTTTGAATCATGTCTGTGAGTATAACAGGTCACTCTCTTTTCAATGGGCTTTCATTGGTAATCCAGATTTCTAAGGGACCTTCTTGCAGTTCCTACCGCATCCACTGGATGTCAACAGTCTTTAGAAATTGGTTGAGGTTTTTTCCTTTGTGTAATGAAGAAGTAGCCCTGTTCAGAACGAGGGTCGAGTGAAGTGTACTGTTTGTTAGAGGCGCGTGACCAGAAAGCTAGCTACAGTTTGTTTTAATCCTGTATTGAACACAGATCATCCCGTCTTCAATTTTATTGATTATTTACGTTAAAAAATACCTAAAGTTGTATTACAAAAGTAGTTTGAAATGTTTTGGCAAAGTTTACAGGTAACCTTTGAGATATTTTGTAGTCATGTTGAACGAGTTGGAACCTGTGTTTTTCTGGATCAAACACGCCAAATAAATGGACATTTTGGATATATATTGACGGAATTAATCGAACAAAAGGACCATTTGTGATGTTTATGGGACATATTGGAGTGCCAACAACAGAAGCTCGTCAAAGGTAAGGCATGAATTATATTTTTATTTCTGCGTTTTGTATCGCGCCTGCAGGGTTGAAATATGCTTCTCTCTCTTTGTTTACTATGGTGCTATCCTCAGATAATAGCATCGTTTGCTTTCACCGAAAAGCCTATTTGAATTCTGACATGTTGGCTGGATTCACAACCAGTGTAGCTTTAATTTGGTATCTTTCATGTGTGATTTAATGAAAGTTTGATTTTTATAGTAATTTATTTGAATTTGGCGCTCTGCATTTTCTCTGGCTTTTGGCCAAGTGAGACAGTAGCGTCCCGCCTAAACTCAGATTTTTGGATATAAATATGAACTTTACCGAACAAAACATACATGTATTGTGTAACATGAAGTCCTATGAGTGTCATCTGATGAAGATCATCAAAGGTTAGTGATTCATTTTATCTCTATTTCTGCTTTTTGTTACTCCTCTCTTTGGCTGGAAAAATGGCTGTGTTTTTCTGTGACTTGGCTCTGACCTAACATAATCGTTTGGTGTGCTTTCGTCGTAAAACCTTTTTGAAATCGGACACTGTGGCTGGATTTACAACAAGTGTATCTTTAAAATGGTGTAAAATACTTGTATGTTTGAGGAATTTAAATTATGGGATTTCTGTTGTTTTGAATTTGGCGCCCTGCAGTTTCACTGGCTGTTGACGAGGTGAGACGCTACCGTCCCACATACCCTAGAGAGGTTTTAACCTCTCTAGGCTAGGGGGCGGTATTTTCACGTCCGGATGAAAAGCATGCCCAAAGTAAACTGCCTGCTACTCAGGCCCAGAAGCTAGGATATGCATATTATTAGTGGATTTGGATAGACAACACTCTGACGTTTCTAAAACTGTTTCAATGATGTCTGTGAGTATAACAGAACTTATTTGGCAGGCAAAACCCCGAGGACAAACCCATCCAGGATTTTTTTTTGAGGCGACAGTGTTTTCAATGGGTTTTCTATGTGGATCTAGATTTCTAAGGCACTTGCTTGCAGTTTCTATCGCTTCCACTGGATGTCAACAGTCTTTCGAAATTGGTTGATGTTTTTCCTTTGTGTAATGAAGAAGTAGGGCTGTTCAGACCTGAAAGCTCGCTCCACTTTGTTTTTATCCGCTATTGAACACAGTTTTTCCCGTCTTAAATTTTATCGGTTATTTACGTAAAAAAATACCTAAAGTTGTATTAGGAAAGTTGCTTGAAATGTTTAGACAAAGATTACAGGTAACTTATTAGATATTTTGTAGTCATGTTGTGCGAGTTGGAACCGGTGTTTTTCTGGATCAAACGCACCAAATAAATGGACATTTTGGAGATATAACGACAGAATTAATCGAACAAAAGGACCATTTGTGATGTTTATGGGACATATTGGAGTGCCAACAGAAGAAGCTCTTCAAAGGTAAGGCATGAATTATATCGTTATTTCAGAGTTTTGTGTCACGCCTGGCGGGATGAATTATGATTGTCTGTGTTTGTTTGATGGGGTGCTGTCCTCAGATAATAGCATGGTTTGCTTTCGCCGTAAAGCCTTTTTGAAATCTGACACGGTGGCTGGATTAACAAGAAGTAAAGCTTTAATTTGGTGTATTGCACTTGTGATTTTATGAAGGTTAAATGTTTCTAATAATTTAATTTGAATTTGGCGCTCTGCCATTTCACCGGATGTTGTCAAATCGATCCCGTTAACGGAATTTGATCCCTATTAAGGACTTCGGATGTGCCCATATTGATTGGGTCTTCTGCTTACAAATATCTGGGGATCTGAAATTACAAAAAGCTGTCTTTTAAAAAGCATATTGATGAGAAAGTTAATAGGTCATTTCTCTCGCTAAATAGTAGAAAGCAGATTATTCAGTCGACATTTATATCGGTCCTAGACTATGCCGATATCATTGATATAAATGCAGCTGCCACTTCATTAAATAC
This sequence comes from Salvelinus namaycush, assembly GCF_016432855.1. Lineage (NCBI taxonomy): Eukaryota > Metazoa > Chordata > Actinopteri > Salmoniformes > Salmonidae > Salvelinus > Salvelinus namaycush. The sequence continues at coordinate 40,802,003 of NC_052310.1, read as the reverse complement.
GAGCTACAGTTTTAGTACTCATTACTGCATTCTCTACCAGTAACTTGGTTGGCCCTCTTTGATGTCACGTAGGTTGATACATTGCTATGTTTTAATTCATGAAAACTCCCACTGTACCTAACATCCTTACTAACCTTAGACATACTGTATCAGTTACCACACCCAGTTTCAAGGATGGATAACTCTGGAAAATCCTTTGGTGTCTACTGAGTTACGTAAATCAGCTTTTAGTTTTCTTGCACCTTATTTGTGGAACAATCTTCAATATGTTCTTAAATTTGATGTTTTGGTGCCTCTGGGGCAGGGTTATTCATCTCTTACCCTACCAGGTCCGGAGCCTAATGGTCTTCTGTTCTACCTGATAATTAATTTATCTTTATCTTGGCCAGGTCGCAGTTGTAAATGAGAACTTGTTCTCAACTGGCCTACCAGGTTAAATAAAGGTGAAATATAGATATATATTTAAATTCACCCAACTGGTGTCCCAGGTCTAAATCAGTCCCTGATTAGAGGGGAACAATGTAAAAATGCAGTGGAACTGGCTTTGAGGTCCAGAGTTGAGTTTGAGGGCTCTAGGGTAATTCAGAAAGCTGATTGAGGACCTTATTACTGATGAATGTGTTGGTTTTTATGACTATGTTTTCTTTTCGAGACTGTGTCTGTGCCTCGACCTAGGTTGGGCAAAACTAAACATGGCGGTGTTCGCCTTAGCAATCTCATTAGGATAAAGACCTCCTCCATTCCTGCCATTATTGAAAGAGATCGTGATACCTCACATCTCAAAATAGGGTTACTTAATGTTAGATCCCTCACTTCAAAGGCAGTCATAGTCAATGAACTAATCACTGATCATAATCTTGATGTGATTGGCCTGACTGAAACATGGCTTAAGCCTGATGAATTTACTGTGTTAAATGAGGCCTCACCTCCTGGTTACACTAGTGACCATATCCCCCGTGCATCCCGCAAAGGCGGAGGTGTTGCTAACATTTACGATAGCAAATTTCAATTTACAAAAAAAAAATGACGTTTTCGTCTTTTGAGCTTCTAGTCATGAAATCTATGCAGCCTACTCAATCACTTTTTATAGCTACTGTTTACAGGCCTCCTGGGCCATATACAGCGTTCCTCTCTGAGTTCCCTGAATTCCTATCAGACCTTGTAGTCATAGCAGATCATATTCTAATTTTTGGTGATTTTAATATTCATATGGAGAAGTCCACAGACCCACTCCAAAAGTCTTTCGGAGCCATCATCGACTCAGTGGGTTTTGTCCAACATGTCTCTGGACCTACTCACTGCCACAGTCATACTCTGGACCTAGTTTTGTCCCATGGAATAAATGTTGTAGATCTTAATGTTTTTCCACATAATCCTGGACTATCGGACCACCATTTTATTACGTTTGCAATCGCAACAAATAATCTGCTCAGACCCCAACCAAGGAGCATCAAAAGTCGTGCTATAAATTCTCAGACAACACAAAAATTCCTTGATGCCCTTCCAGACTCCTTCTGCCTACCCAAGGACGTCAGAGGACAAAAATCAGTTAACCACCTAACTGAGGAACTCAATTTAACCTTGCGCAATACCCTAGATGCAGTTGCACCCCTAAAAACGAAAAACATTTGTCATAAGAAACTAGCTCCCTGGTATACAGAAAATACCCGAGCTTTGAAGCAAGCTTCCAGAAAATTGGAACGGAAATGGCGCCACACCAAACTGGAAGTCTTCCGACTAGCTTGGAAAGACAGTACTGTGCAGTACCGAAGAGCCCTCACTGCTGCTCGATCATCCTACTTTTCCAACTTAATCGAGGAAAATAAGAACAATCCAAAATTTCTTTTTGATACTGTTGCAAAGCTAACTAAAAAGCAGCATTCCCGAAGAGAGGATGGCTTTCACTTCAGCAGTAATAAATTCATGAACTTCTTTGAGGAAAAGATCATGACCATTAGAAAGCAAATTACGGACTCCTCTTTGAATCTGCGTATTCCTCCAGGGCTTAGCTGTCCTGGATCTGCACAGCTCTGCCAGGGCCTGGGATCGGGAGAGACACTTAAGTGTTTTAGTACTATATCTCTTGACACAATGATGAAAATAATCATGGCCTCTAAACCTTCAAGCTGCATACTGGATCCTATTCCTACTAAACTACTGAAAGAGCTGCTTCCTGTGCTTGGCCCTCCTATGTTGAACATAATAAACAGCTCTCTATCCACCGGATGTGTACCAAACTCACTAAAAGTGGCAGTAATAAAGCCTCTCTTGAAAAAGCCAAACCTTGACCCGGAAAATATAAAAAACTATCGGCCTATATCGAATCTTCCATTCCTCTCAAAAATTTTAGAAAAAGCTGTTGCGCAGCAACTCACTGCCTTCCTGAAGACAAACAATGTATACGAAATGCTTCAGTCTGGTTTTAGACCCCATCATAGCACTGAGACTGCACTTGTGAAGGTGGTAAATGACCTTTTAATGGCGTCAGACCGAGGCTCTGCATCTGTCCTCGTGCTACTAGACCTTAGTGCTGCCTTTGACACCATCGATCACCACATTCTTTTGGAGAGACTGGAAACCCAAATTGGTCTACACGGACAAGTTCTGGCCTGGTTTAGATCTTACCTGTCGGAAAGATATCAGTTTGTCTCTGTGAATGGTTTGTCCTCTGACAAATCAACTGTACATTTCGGTGTTCCTCAAGGTTCCGTTTTAGGACCACTATTGTTTTCACTATATATTTTACCTCTTGGGGATGTTATTCGAAAACATAATGTTAATTTTCACTGCTATGCGGATGACACACAGCTGTACATTTCAATGAAACATGGTGAAGCCCCAAAATTGCCCTCGCTAGAAGCCTGTGTTTCAGACATAAGGAAGTGGATGGCTGAAAACTTTCTACTTTTAAACTCGGACAAAACAGAGATGCTTGTTCTAGGTCCCAAGAAACAAAGAGATCTTCTGTTAAATCTGACAATTAATCTTGATGGTTGTAAAGTCGTCTCAAATAAAACTGTGAAGGACCTCGGCGTTACTCTTGACCCTGATCTCTCTTTTGACGAACATATCAAGACTGTTTCAAGGACAGCTTTTTTCCATCTACGTAACATTGCAAAAATCAGAAATTTTCTGTCCAAAAATGATGCAGAAAAATTAATCCATGCATTTGTTACTTCTAGGTTAGACTACTGCAATGCTCTACTTTCCGGCTACCCGGATAAAGCACTAAATAAACTTCAGTTAGTGCTAAATACGGCTGCTAGAATCCTGACTAGAACCAAGAAATTTGATCATATCACTCCAGTGCTAGCTTCCCTACACTGGCTTCCTGTTAAGGCAAGGGCTGATTTCAAGGTTTTACTGTTAACCTATAAAGCGTTACATGGGCTTGCTCCTACCTATCTTTCCGAGTTGGTCCTGCCGTACATACCTATACGTACGCTACGGTCACAAGACGCAGGCCTCCTAATTGTCCCTAGAATTTCTAAGCAAACAGCGGGAGGCAGGGCTTTCTCCTATAGATCTCCATTTTTATAGAACGGTCTGCCTACCCATGTGAGAGACGCAGACTCGGTCTCAACCTTTAAGTCTTTACTGAAGACTTATCTCTTCAGTAGGTCATATGATTGAGTGTAGTCTGGCCCAGGAGTGTGAAGGTGAACGGAAAGGCTCTGGAGCAACGAACCGCCCTTGCTGTCTCTGCCTGGCCGGTTCCCCTCTCTCCACTGGGATTCTCTGCCTCTAACCCTATTACAGGGGCTGAGTCACTGGCTTACTGGTGCTCTTTCATGCCGTCCCTAGGAGGGGTGCGTCACTTGAGTGGGTTGAGTTACTGACGTGATCTTCCTGTCTGGGTTGGCGCCCCCCCTTGGTTTGTGCTGTGGTGGAGATCTTTGTGGGCTATACTCGGCCTTGTCTCAGGATTGTAAGTTGGTGGTTGAAGATATCCCTCTAGTGGTGCGGGGGCTGTGCTTTGGCAAAGTGGGTGGGGTTATATCCTTCCTGTTTGGCCCTGTCCGGGGGTATCTTTCGGATGGGGCCACAGTGTCTCCTGACCGCTCCTGTCTCAGCCTCCAGTATTTATGCTGCAGTAGTTTATGTGTCGGGGGGCTAGGGTCAGTTGGTTATACCTGGAGTACTTCTCCTGTCTTATCCAGTGTCCTGTGTGAATTTAAGTATGCTCTCTCTAATTCTCTCGTTCTCTCTTTCTTTCTCTCTCTCTGAGAACCTGAGCCCTAGGACCATACGTCACGGCAAACCGGGCATGATGACTCCTTGCTGTCCCCAGTCCACCTGGCCTTGCTGCTGTTCCAGTTTCAACTGCTCTGCCTGCGGTTATGGAACCCCTACCTGTCCCAGACCTGCTGCTTTCAACTCTTAATGATCGGCTATGAAAAGCCAACTGAAAATTATTCATGATTATTATTTGACCATGCTTGTCACTTATGAACATCTTGGCATAGTTCTGTTATAATCTCCACCCGGCACAGCCAGAAGAGGACACCCCTCATAGCCTGGTTCCTCTCTAGGTTTCTTCCTAGGTTTTGGCCTTTCTAGGGAGTTTTTCCTAGCCACCGTGCTTCTACACCTGCATTGCTTGCTGTTTGGGGTTTTAGGCTGGGTTTCTGTACAGCACTTCGAGATATTAGCTGATGTACGAAGGGCTATATAAAATAAACTTGATTGATTTGAGCTTGCTATTTGTATTTATATTTTGATGTGTGTATTTCTGTAATTTGTGTAATTCAGGGCTCATCTGTGAAAGAGACCTTGGTCTCAGTATGACTCCTTGATAAAATAAAGGTTAAATAGAAAGAAAGTTCAACTCTGCTGTCTTAGTGACAGGACAAGTGTGCAGTTAGAACCTCCCCTCACTCACCCAGGACAGCATTCCTCTGTGTAATCAGAAACAGGTCTCTCTCTCTCTCTCTCTCTCTCTCTCTCTCTCTCTCTCTCTCTCTCTCTCTCTCTCTCTCTCTCTCTCTCTCTCTCTCTCTCTCTCCCCTCTCTCTCTCTCTCCCCTCTCTCTCTCTCTCTCTCTCTCTCTCTCCCCCCTCTCTCTCCCCCTTTCCCCCCTCTCTCTCCCCCTTTCCCCCCTCTCTCTCCCCCTTTCCCCCCTCTCTCTCTCTCCCTCTCCCCCTCTCCCCCTCTCTCTCCCCCCTCTCTCTCCCCCTTCTCTCTCTCTCTTTCTCTCTCCCTCCCTCTCCCCCTCTCTCTCTCTCTCTCTCTCCCCCTTTCTCTCCCCCTCTCCCCCTCTCTTTCTCTCTCCCTCCCTCCCTCTCCCCTCTCTATCTCTTTCTCTCTCCCTCCCCTCTCTCTCTCTCTCTCTCTCTCTCTCTCTCCCCCCTCTCTCTCCCCCTTTCCCCCCTCTCTCTCCCCCTTTCCCCCCTCTCTCTCTCTCCCTCTCCCCCTCTCCCCCTCTCTCTCCCCCCTCTCTCTCCCCCTTCTCTCTCTCTCTTTCTCTCTCCCTCCCTCTCCCCCTCTCTCTCTCTCTCTCTCTCCCCCTTTCTCTCCCCCTCTCCCCCTCTCTTTCTCTCTCCCTCCCTCCCTCTCCCCTCTCTATCTCTTTCTCTCTCCCTCCCCTCTCTCTCTCTCTCTCTCTCTCCCCTCCCCCCTCTCTTTTTTTCAGCTCCTCCAGCCTGCAACCCTATCAGCATTGCTCATACTCAGAGTGTGTGTCAGAGTGGGTGTCAGTGGGAGAGTGTGTGTATGTGTGCCCAGGTGCCAGAATAGGGGCTGAGAGAAGTCAGCTCCAGGACATTATAGCTGAAGGAGAGTGGACAGAGCTCTCTGAGGGGGCCCTGACAACTATGGAGCAAACGCATTGAGGGCCCCCCCAGAAAGACAAAAAGACAGATAAACGGACAGAAACACAGAAAAGGGGAAGGTATCACACAATAATGGTGTCAGAAGAGGTTATAATCACCTTGTCCGGTGGAGCACCATGGGGCTTTCGTCTCCAGGGGGGCGTGGAGCACCAGAAACCACTTCAGGTGGCCAAGGTATGGCTTCAGTAAAAGATAGGATGGTAAAACTGTTACAAAGGATACATTCTGAATAATTGCAGAAAAAATGGTGGGGGTTCATTTTTTACGATGACAGTGCATTCTATGATATACTGTAGGGAGTCTGGAATTAGTGGGATATAAAGGGTTGTGAATGTGGTTCGGATGGAATATTGGCTGCCACCATGGGCAGGGGCCGAAAGGCCTGAGGATAACTCATGTGTCTGTTCTGGAATGGGTCTCATGTGTAGACATTGGAGTGATTGATAGAGCTGTTGAACTTTAAAGTTCTACTGCTTGGAAAGTACCCATTAAAAAAAATCTATATTACACTATGGTCTAAATACTATAGTATTACTATATTTATATACTATAGTTTTGACTGTAGTGTTGGGATATGGGGGAGGGAATAGGCATGGTATATGTAAATTAAATACTGTAATATTTACTATAGTTTAAAAAAGTGGTATTTTTGCAGGCTTTTTAGCAGATTATACTGTAGTATTTACTATAGTCTTCTACGGTATACGACAACATTCTATAGTAAGTAATACACATGATTGAGGGATACTACAGTGTGTAGTATGGTATTCTACAGTTTACTACAGAAGTCTATAATAAGTACTGTAGTATTCTATAGTAAACTGTAATATTTTTTCATGTGGTTATGTAGCAACCCCTCTCAACCTCCCATGTGGTATGTTTTTTTCTTTAATCACCTTTCATATCAGTAGTCATAGATCTTGGGTGTGTAAGAAATAGTGTGTTTCTATGCAGACATCATTTCATGTTTCATTTTGATCATGAAGCTCTAATGACATGGGGAAAAAATATCTAGCTGTAAAATACACATGAAGTACTGTTTTCCATAAAGCTTTTGGTGCATGATTACGCCGATGTTAGACAGATCAGGGTCATCATTTGCAGAAGGTCATCATTGGCACTCGTTTCTGAGTGGCTGCTTCTCAGTCAGTCACTACACACATTCACAAGAGGTTATTCAGTTCATCAAAGTTGTCATAGATACTGTACATACAGCATATCAGTTCACAGTTCAGGAAGGATTTACGTCAAAGTATTTCTGTTGGATCTATTCTCTGCCCATCTGAATATAAGTCATTTTTCTTGATAGATTATTTTAGTACATACAGTATACACACACACACACACACACACACACACACACACACACACACACACACACACACACACACACACACACACACACACACACACACACACACACACACACACACTGAAACCACATTTACTGAGTGTTAACTGAGAATAATTTGCTTTTCAACCTGGCTATTCTGGGTTGAGGGGTGACTCACTAAGGTGTGTGTTTCAGCCTAGTGAAGGTTGTATTCTTTGCCAGTGCTCCAAAACAAAGACAAAATACTCTATCTTCACACACATCAATGTAAACATTGATGTATCCAGTTTCTACCAGAGTAAAAGGTTCTTATAGGTCAGGGATATTCAACTCTTAACCTACGAGGTCCGGAGCCTGCTGGTTTTCTGTTCTACCTAATAATTAATTGCACACACCTGGTGTCCCAGGTCTAAAGCAGGCCCTGACTAGAGGGGAACAATGTAAAAAATGCAGTGGAACTGGCTTCGAGGTCCAGAGTTGTGTTTGAGGGTTCTAGGTCATGTAGCTTCAACATGCACACACTCTTGAGATCTCATAGGTTGCATCAACACGACGGCCGTACCCTACTTCCTGAATTGCATGATAGAGAACAATATTATTGTTAGAGCCCTTAGAATAATGGTTCGTCAAAAATAGTAGATCATAATCCAACATGGAGGTGAGTTGCGCAGATGCTTAGGACGTCAGCTCACCTTATCTGAACAGACAGCTGTGTCTGTGGCGGCCAATCTAAAAGCGTATGACCCCTGACCTCAGAAATGGAGGCGGAATAATCATGTTAGGTGTGTGTGTGTGTGTTTGTGTGTGCACATGTGAATCTGCATGTGCGTGTGTGTGTTTTGATACAGGGGCAGCAGCCAGGAGCTAAGACCATAAGGTGACTGATTGACTTATTAATGTCCCCTTCCTCAAGTAGCAACACAAAGTCAGGGCCACTTTGATAGGGTTAGCTAACTGGGACCTGTGATATAATTACGGGTCAACAATGTCAGCCCTGAATATTCTTCTAGTGATGAATTGGGTTGAACCCTGTGTACCTGGCCTCAGATCCAAACAATGAACACATGCACAGTATTTGTAGCCATAACATATTCAATATGCAGATGTTTTTAGTATCATATCCTAGAGTAACCTCTAGGGGTCTAGGATAAATAAATTCCTCTGCAATATACTAGGTACTACACAACTTACATGTACACAGTATAATAGCATAGGACTGGCAAGCTGCTGCCTATCGGTTGACCCTGTACACAAATAGAGGGAGAGTGCATGGGGGAGTAGAGGTGCTGGCTGGCATTTCCCTGATAAAGTGGGTAAGAGGGTTTCACTTCTGCCACAGGTTGTGGGCAATGTCTGTAGCACGTCCAAGCTGTCAGAGCAAGTCATCAAGACTAGACATCAAGAGCGGCTTTGTCATGTTCTCCATGCAATATCACTTTTCAGATAAAAGGAGAGATGACAGAGATAAATAGTTAGAGAGGGAGAGTGATCATTAGAAAAAGAGATCGTAATGAAGAGAGAGTATCGTAATGGGTGCTGTTGGCAGTCTCATATTGAATACTGTGTGTGATATTTTGTCTCTCTGCTGGTGTAGGTGCGTAAGCGCAGTAAGGCGTGCAGGGCAGGACTGCGGGAGGGTGATGAGCTGGTGTCCATCAACAACCAGCCATGTGGAGGTCTGTCCCACGCCCAGGCCATGACCATAATCGACAGCTCCCCAGGAATACTACACATCCAGGTCAAGAGGTCAGAGAGCAGTTACAATCACCATTGATGGGTACACCTGTCTGTCAAATAACCCTGCTGTTAACATATTGTTTTACATACTATATTAGCATTAAGTGCTACTCCATCATTAAGTTTTACTCCATCGTGAAGTGCTACTCCATCATAAAGTTTTACTCCATCATGAAGTGCTACTCCATCATTAAGTTTTACTCCATCGTGAAGTGCTACTCCATCATTAAGGGCTACTTCATCATTAACTTCAGGATTGGTGGGTCACCTACGGGACAGTTGAGCTAACGTAGGCTAATGCGATTAGCATGAGGTTGTAAGTAACAAGAACATTTCCCAGGACATAGACATATCTGATATTGGCAGAAAGCTTAAATTCTTGTTCATCTAACTGCACTGTCCAATTTACAGTAGCTATTACAGTGAAAGAATACCATGCTATTGTTTGAGGAGTGCACAGCTTTGAACATGAACAGTTATTAATAAACAAATTAGGCACATTTGGGCAGTCCTGATACAAAAGTTTGAACAGAAATGCAATGGTTCATTGGATCAGTCTAAAACTTTGCACATACACTGCTGCCATCTAATGGCCAAAATCAAAATTGCAACTGGGCTGGAATAATACATTATGGCCTTTCTCTTGCATTTCAAAGATGATTGTACCAAAGAATACTAAAGAAAGGTTGTATTATCTTCTACCAGATATATTGTGTTATATTCTCCTACATTCCTTTCACATTTCCACACACTTAAAAGTGTTTCCTTTCAAATGGTACCAAGAATATGCATATCCTTACTTCAGGGCCTGAGCTACAGGCAGTTAGATTTGGGTATGTCATTTTAGGCGAAAATTGAAAAAAAGGGGCCGATCCTTAAGAGGTTTCACTCCATCATTAAGTTTTACTCCATCACTAAGTTTTACTCCATTATTAAGTTTTACTCCATCATTAAGTTTTACTCCATCGTTAAGTTTTACTCCATCATTCATTTTTACTCCATCATTAAGTTTTAATCAATCATTAAGTTTTACTCCATCATTAAGTTTTAATCAATCATTAAGTTTTACTCCACCATTAAGTTTTAATCAATCATTAAGTTTTACTCCATTATTAAGTTTTACTCCATCATTAAGTTTTACCCCATCATTCATTTTTACTCCATCATTAAGTTTTAATCAATCATTAAGTTTTACTCCACCATTAAGTTTTAATCAATCATTAAGTTTTACTCCATTATTAAGTTTTACTCCATCATTAAGTTTTACCCCATCATTCATTTTTACTCCATCATTAAGTTTTAATCAATCATTAAGTTTTACTCCATCATTAAGTTTTACTCCATCATTAAGTTTTACCCCATCATTCATTTTTACTCCATCATTAAGTTTTAATCAATCATTAAGTTTTACTCCATCATTAAGTTTTAATCAATCATTAAGTTTTACTCCATTATTAAGTGATACTCCATCATTAAGTTTTACTCCATCATTAAGTTTTACTCCATCATTAAGTTTTAATCAATCATTAAGTTTTACTCCATCATTACGTGCTACACAAATAGGATAAGCCAGAACAGTATGACCAACAATACTTAAGTAACCGTGTTGTGAATTTGCTCCTACAGGGTGCCGGCAGGCTTCCAGTCCGTGGTGCTGTTGACCCGCGCCCCATCACCCCGTATCGACAAAGAGTACCGAGCCACCCTGCGCACCATGTCCCCCTCTTCCAGACTGCACCACACAGCCACTGTCATGGAGGTCCCCCATGGCAGGTCCTCCCTCCTATCCCCCATGGTGCGCAGAAGCATCACCTCGCCCCCAGGCAGTGAGGCCTACTACGGGGAGACAGACAGTGACGCAGAAGTGGCGGCCAACGAGAGGCAGAGGAGGCAGAAGCACAGAAATCCCAGCAACTTACCCGGAAAAGCCTTCGGTAGAGCCTCCCCGGAGGGAGGGGAGACCTCAGAGTTTAGCGGCTATGACAGTGCCCCAGATGCCCGGGTCTACCCAGGGCTCCAGGGCCACGGGTTACTGGATGGCAGAGGAGGGGGGGAGGGCCTGCCAGGGGTGGCCCGCAGGGAGGTGATCTACCAGCCCCCTCCAGGGATGTGGTCCTCCCAGACCTCCACAGAGACATCCTCCATCATCTCCTCGGTTGAGGACCAGGTCTCAGGGCAGGACAGAGTGGTGGAGGAGGACAGAACCTTCCAGGAGCCATCCAACGTTGTCCCACTGGTGTCACCCGAGAGGGCCAAGGAGGCCATGCAGCTGAGCTCCCGTAGGCAGATGGTGCCCATGGTGGGGCCTATAGACACCCCTCTGGACGAGGAGCTCAGTGTCACCTACATGGACAAGGCCAAGCAAGCCAGTGAGTATACAACTCATGACCCATAGGGTGATACGGGATTTGTTACTGTACAAATAATTAGTCATGTAATGGCTAGTTGAGGTTGGCACTGCATAACAAATGACATTGTCCTCTCAGGTAAAGGCAGAGTGTTCCCCATGAGACAGCATTAGTCTGCATGGGGCCATTTTAAGAGGACAGAGGCGGTCCCTTCTACGTAGAACAGGGGCTATATTTGTCCCCTGGTTCAGTTGCCCGGTAACCTGAGCACTGCATGTATGAACTGGGAAAAGCATTTCCATGCAGCTGCTATCTGGTATCAAATAGCAGAGTCCTTCTCCCCTGTCTCACTTTCCCTATTTGACCACTTTTATACATCACTCTGTCCTTCTCCTCCACTATATTCCCCTCTCATGTTCATGTCTTGCTACATCTCGCTAAGACTGAAATAAAAAACAAGGGTACGTTTAAGAAAAACATACATATTTACATGTATAAGTAAGACACGTGTAAAACAGAGTAAACAAAATGTGATAACATTCCATTCATACACATATGAATATACAAAATACACACACGTGGTGTCTTTGGCCGGATGGTTAGGCACCAATACACCAATAGCTAATAATAGTGAGGCGGGGTGCCCTCTGCTCTGATCAGTCTGTCAGGCAGCTGATGTATGGACCAGTGACCTGGGCTAACAGCTGAAGAATCCATGTTTGTGTATCAGAGATGAAGAGGTTTGCTATGGGATGATGTTCCGTCACAGATGTTTCAAATGCTCCACTTAGTCCAAAGGAACACATAAATGTATGGTTTTAAGATTAGGCCAAGAACAGATCAGTAAAATGAATCAATTATGTCGGTGTGAGAAAACATATCAGCCACTAAAACTCATTTTGGAAAGCCACCTAAAGCAGGATCACATAAGTAGTTGGAATCTTTTGAGTTTGTCACGCAAAGACGATCCCAAGACAGATGGACTACATGGCAGATTAAAGGGAAATTCCATATATAAAAATGCTTTGTTACAATAACAGAGAATCTCTGTTATCTACAGTAGAGTATGTGATCATTTCATACTTTATGCCAATAATAAACTCCTGACAAAGTACATAAATAGAAAATATTTCCAACATGTCCACCTGTCAGTCAGAAACTTCAGGACAGGGAGGGCTGAGACTATTCGAAGATGTTTCTTTTTTAACAAGTTATTGAAATAAAATGCCATTAATCCCTAGGTGTCCCTAATTACAGGTTCACATTCACATGTCCTGTTCAGGGACACTGCCGGTGACAAATTAAATAACAACTCCTTACATAGTTGGGCACATTGGGATCATAGATTTAGCCTCCCTATGCTAATTAAAACCATAACAAATTAGTGGAAATGTACAACCTCTGCCTAGAAGATGGGACTTTCCGTTAACACTTTCTGCTATTTGGTGAAGTTAGTAGCTGGGAACTAGGGATTTTTCCTTTACCTTGGTTAATGTGAAAAGCCTGTGGCTTGCCAGTCATTTTACAGACTGTGCCCTGGTAGCATCTTAGAAGATGGATGCTTGTTAAAGACTCTCCCTGTTGTTTTTAGAACCTGGTGTCATGCTGAGTTCTCCATTTAAAGGTTAAATCTGGTCGCACATCACTGGTATAAAAGAAAATCCCCCTTTACTGTCGTCAATGCATCAAAGTCCACCCTATAAAAGACTCTCCCGTGATATTTTTGTGTATATTATGTTAGATTCAGTTCCAATTTAAGTTAATCAGTTCAGATGAATTATAACTCCTATTAAAGAATTGAAAATACATTTCATCCAGAGCTTTTTAAAAAATGTAGCGACTGGACTGAAACCGGAAATGACCCTAACCAAGATGACATAGAAACAGTAATGGCATTTCTACAGACGTGCCCACCCTAAAACATGCTCTCTGACCCCTACAGAACTGAACCGGGGTGACACGGTTCAAGACAAAAAGGTGAAGGAGGCCAGAACCAAGTGCCGCTCTATCGCCTCCCTTCTGACAGACGCCCCCAACCCCAACTCCAAGGGCGTGCTGATGTTCAAGAAGCGCAGGCAGCGCTCCAAGAAGTACACGCTGACCAGCTTCGGCAGCGTGGACGAGGACATGCAGCACAATTCCCCAGAGGAAGATGGTCTCTTCCCAGGAAGCGAGTCGGAGTTTGATGAGGATGGCTTCTCGGCCGCCCCCGACACCACCTGGGACAGTGACTACCTGGATGCGCTGGAGAAGAGGGCGACCGCAGGTGGAGAGCGAGGGGACGGGACAGAAGATGCCCCTAGTCCCGGCCTGAGTGACATCTCTGGGAAGGGCGCCCAGCTGTTTGAGCAGCAGAGGAAGAGGGCGGCCGAGCACGCCAAGAAGGTGGCTGCCGCCCAACCTCAGATAAGGACCCAATCACCGAACCAAATACAGATCCAGGAGCAGCCTCAGCCATATGCACAGAGCCAGCCCCAGCCAGAAACACAACCACAGATGTACCAGCCTCAGCAGCCTATGGCACCACCGCCCCCTGTAGCCTTCCAGGAGGAGGCTCGGTCTGTGGCAGAGAGGCCTATGGCACCGGCCCCAGCTGCTCCTACTGCCTACAGCATGGCTAATGGAGACGTTGCCTACTCTCCAGCTGGCATGGTGATGTCACCCCTGACTGTGGCACCCAACCCAATCACCACCCAAGTGTCGATCTTAACCACTCACATACCTCCACCCCAAACACCGCTGCCAGAACTCTCCTCCAGCTCTGTGCTCAACAGAACCGCCCGCCCCTTCAACCCAGGGTTTGTGACCAACCGAGCCGCCACCGCTCCTGTTGTGTTCCGCCCTGTCGTCACCAAAAGCGCCCCGCGCCCGGCGACCTCGGTGTCTATTGTAGGACCTCCCTTCTCCACCTCATCAGAGCTGCCTCCAAGTGGTAATCCCGCCTTCTTCTCTCCCCCGTCCTCTGTGTCCAGAGGACCCTTCTCCACCTCCGCCTCAGCACTGGCCACTCATCCCCGTCCTGCCTTCTCTGTGGAGAACCTGGCAGAACCACCCATGCCCTCTGTTCAACAGGTGTCCTTCACAGCCATACCTCCACCCCCAGCACAATTCTCAGGTGGCCCCATACCCCCACCTCCAGGATCATTTGCCAATGTACCCTCAATTCCACCCCCATCACCATTCTCAGGTGCACCCATACCCCAAGCCCCAGTCTCAGTGGCTCAATCAGCCCCAGCTCCAGTGTCTTTCGACCCTATACACCAACCTCAAGTTTCTGTTGCCCAGATGCCCCAAGCTTCTGTCTCAGTTGTCCCACTCCCAAACCCCACAACCCCAACACCTATACTCAGATCCCCCATGTCCAAGGTCCCACCTGCCCCTGGTGGTCGTACCGGCATCCTCCTGGAGGCTCGTCGGCACAGCGGCAGGAGGCCCATGTTTCGAGTCCCTGCTGAGAAGAAGAACTCTCCAAACCCTGACCTGCTGAACATGGTGCAGAACCTGGATGACAGGCCCCGCTACAGAAGCTACTCAGAGAGTGTGATGGGCTTTGAGTCAGGTGCAGAGGAAGACCAGGGTGCTGAAGTCTGCCGGGGAAGGATGCCTCCACTGGTGGCCCCCAAACCCAGGGTCATCCACGAGGCCCCTCAGATCCCCCAGGAAGAAGGCAAGGGGGCTCAGCTGTTTGCCCGCAGGCAGAGCCGCATGGACCGGTATGTGGTAGACACCCCTCAGGTGACCGCCTACCGGCAAGAGGTCAACCGCCCAGGGGTCGAGCCCCAGGATGCTCCCAACCCCAATATCAACTCACAGTGGAAGTTATCCCCCAACATCCGCGCCCCCCCGCCTATCGGCTACAACCCTCTGCTGGCCCCCTCCTGTCCTGTGGGGCCACAGAGAGATACCAGCAGGTCTGACAGGGGGGACTGGGGAGGCAAAGGAGGGATCACCTTTCAGAGGGAGGGAATCAAAGCTCTGGATTTCATGAGAAGGCAGCCTTACCAGCTCAACTCAGCTATGTTCGGGGGTAGTGTTGCCAAGCTGTCGGCGATTCCCTCCTACCAGGACCA
This sequence comes from Salvelinus namaycush, assembly GCF_016432855.1. Lineage (NCBI taxonomy): Eukaryota > Metazoa > Chordata > Actinopteri > Salmoniformes > Salmonidae > Salvelinus > Salvelinus namaycush. The sequence continues at coordinate 40,786,684 of NC_052310.1, read as the reverse complement.
GAGACATCAGCAGGGAGGGTACACTACTATGGTGGGCAGCACCATGACCCCTCCCAGACAGATCCCAGTCAAAGCGGCCCGTGTGTATGAGATCAAACGCTTCTCCACACCCACGCCCATGTCAGCCCCGAGCCTGGCCCCCACCGTGATTGCTCCTCGCTCAGCCACAACGCTGGGAGAGCGCCTGACCCGCTCCGATATGATCTCCCCAACCCCTGCTCCTCTCTCCCCACCCCCTGCCCCTTTCTTTGCCCCAGCTCCTGTCTCTGCCCCACCTTCCGTCCTTGCTCCTACCTATTCAGGGGGCCTGCCTGGACTGCCCAGAATCAATGTTACCCCTGTCCGCAACCCCATCCCCATCCCCCACCCAGCACCCTATCCTGGAGTGTCCTACAGTGGGCTCCAAGGAGCCAAGCAGTTTCAGAGTGCCCCTGAGCTTAGTTTCCTTGCTAACCTTCCCACTCCCCTAAGGGCGAATGCCATGCAGGCGCCAAAACCCCGCTTCATCGCCACCAAGGTGGGCGTCCAGCCGTGTGTGTGGAGACCAGGTGCCATGTGATCAGGTGGGAGTGGGAGATCATGTCTGTCACTAAGAACTGGACACATCTTAGCCCTAAAACAAATATCTGCAAAACAATAAAGTAATAAGGTGGTCAAATACTGATCAATGAGCTTGTTCAGTACCTAACAAAAATGTTTTTACGAGTGCCTTGCAAAAGTATTCATCCCCCTGTTTTTCCTATTTTGTTGCATTACAACCTGTAATTTGAATTGATTATAATTTACATATCATGTCATGGGCATACACAAAATAGTCCAAATTGGTGAAGTGAAATGAAAAAAAAAACTTGTTGAAAAAAATTACAAACGGAAAAGTGGTGCTTGCATATGTATTCACTCCCTTTGCTATGAAGCCCCTAAATAAGATCTGGTGCAACCAATTACCTTCAGAAGTCACATAATTAGTTAAATAAAGTCCACTTGTGTGCAATCTAAGTGTCACATGATCTGTCACATGATCTCAGTATATATACACCTGTTCTGAAAGGCCCCATAGTCTGCAACACCACTAAGCAAGGGGCACCACCAAGCAAGCGGCACCATGAAGACCAAGGAGCTCTCCAAACAGGTTAGGGACAAAGTTGTGGAGAAGTACAGATTAGGGTTGGGTTATAAAAACATCTGAAGCTTTGATCATCCCACAGAGCACCATTAAATCCATTATTAAAAAATGGAAAGAATATGGCACCACAACAAACCTGCCAAGAGAGGGCTGCCCACCAAAACTCACAGACCAGGCAAGGAGGGCATTAATCAGAGAGGCAACAAAGAGACCAAAGATAACCCTGAAGGAGCTGTAAAGCTCCACAGCGGAGATTGCAGTATCTGTCCATAGGACCACTTTAAGCCGTACACTCCACAGAGCTGGGCTTTACAGAAGAGTGGCCAGAAAAAAAGCCATTGCTTAAAGAAATAAATAAGTAAACACATTTAGTGTTCGCTAAAAGGCATGTGGGAGACTCCCCAAACATATAGAAGAAGGTACTCTGGTCAGATGGGACAAAAATTTAGCTTTTAGGCCATCAAAGAAAACGCTATGTCTGGCACAAACCCAACACCTCTCATCACCCTGAGAATACCATCCCCACAGTGAAGCATGGTGGTGGCAGCATCATGCTGTGGGCATGTTTTTCATTGGCAGGGACTGGGAAACTGGTCAGAATTGAAGGAATGATGAATGGCGCTAAATACAGTGAAATTCTTGAGGGAAACCTGTTTCAGTCTTCCAGAGATTTGAGACTGGGATGGAGGTTTACCTTCCAGCAGGACAATGACCCTAAGCATACTGCAAAAGCAACACTTAAAGATTGCTGTACACCAGCGGAAACCATGCAACTTGAAGGAGCTGGAGCAGTTTTGACTTGAAGAATGGGCAAAAATCCCAGTGGCTAGATGTGCTTATAGAGACATGCCCCAAGAAACTTGCAGCTGTAATTGCTGCAAAAGGTGGCTCTACAAAGTATCGACTAGTGAATAGTTATGCATGCTCAAGTTTTCCGTTTTTTTGTCTTATTTCTTGTTTGTTTCACAATGAAAAATATTTTGCATCTTCAAAGTGGTAGGCATGTTGTGTAAATCAAATGACACAAACCCCCCGAAAATCTATTTTAATTCCAGGTTGTAAGGCAACAAAATAGGAAAAATGCCAAGTGGGGTGAATACTTTCGCAAGCCACTGTATTAAGTGTGTTGGATTGTAGTCATTTGAAACCCTCACTAAATGAAGGGTTGATTGCTGAAACTCATAAATGTGTTTCCATTCATTTGATTCTTTTCAACCCTTTGGTTTGTGCAGTAGAGGTAATTGGCTATCAACGTCACTAAGAACTAGCCTCCTACGAACCATCCTGATCTCGCAAGAACAGGATGGTGTGCATGACGTACACTAAGCACTGCGATAGACTTTAAATCATAGTCATCCATGTGATTGCAGTCGTAAATGAGCTTGCTTGACGCACATGCTGTTGCTGACATGTGTTTGTCTGGTTTGTCTGTTGAATCATTGTCTATCAGGACATCTGAATAGAGGAATTTGGTCCAGTCACGTCACACGTACACAGTAGTCTACCCACTGTACGCCTGTCCTGGAGGAGGTTTGTGTAAGGCTTATCTTTCTACACAGTCAGCTAAATACTGTTTAAAGGGCCATGGTAGTGAGAAAGTCTGTACTGAATTATTCTTTGAAACTTGAAATGTTGACATGTAGGATTTATTTTGAAAAAATATCACAGGAGGATTGCTGAGTGCCTGTGTCTTCCCTCTCTGATGAGAGGACAGAGGAGGAAGAGGTGAGGCTAACTCAGAGAGTGGTGAAAACAGGGGGGGTCAGAGCAGCGCTGATTCAATGTCAGACGAGTGCCAAGTACCATGATGCTTCACTCAGAGGAAACCACTGACATTTGGACCTCTCCAAAAGAGGTTATTGCTCATTTTTCACTGGGCAATGGCTAGGTCTAATATTTAATGGATCTAGGGCTGGGGCTCCCTTCCAGTCCGCTTAAGCCCTCCTTGGAAGATGAGAGGAGGGACAAGTTCTGTTAGACCTCTCTGCATTCTGAGTGTTTGTGTTGGTGGTCAGATCCCTGACTCCCAGTGGTCAGCGAGAAACGCTATCTGTTTTGGCTGGGCTCGTAGTCAACAGGTGTCTTGCTATCCTGTCACTGCCTATTTGCAGAGCTGATCAGACAGCGAACCGAACTGGATGAACACATTAACCTAGCACTTCCCAGACTAGTGTGCCCTTTCTGGATGTCTGGTGTCCATGTCGCCGCTCACGTTGTATTAAAACAAATGACACTAATGATGGATGTGTATTTTTTTATTTTATTGTGACTGAAGTGTTAAAAACATGAGAGGGGCTGTGGATATGGAAGCAGCAGGGACATACGGTCCCTGCCAAATGTTTTAAAGGGGTGTCGGTTATAAACCCAGAGTCAAGGTCCTCACTGGCATTTAGAGGAGGGGAGATATGTCAAAGTGTGAAATGAAAGAAAAACTTTAGTTTGGATTTGTCAAGGATTTCCCACAGCCGTTTAGAAATGAGAAGAAAGTGACTAGGAAAGCCTGGGTTCTGAGGCCTAGTGAGGGAGGAGGATAGAGAGAGAAGAGGGACAACCCCATTGGTGCCTCTGAAACATGGAGGTGATCAGGTAGTGTATAAAATGGGGGAGTTGACAGAGAATGAACCCAATCATGAATGGAACCATAACCGTTCATATTATTCTAACCCTGAAAACAGCTGATGGCAATTAACTGCAAATACATACAGGCTTTTGGATATGGATACGACCCCCATTTACTGACAGGGTTCATGACTCATACCTTTCTGATGGTGGTAAATGGTTGTTATTATTAGTTGTTTTTCAAATGTATAAATCTAATTTAACCCAACAGGCTATCTGTTGTGTTTATGTCATTATGGGTTTTAAAGTATGTAATATGTTGTGCATATGTGTAAAAATACAATAATAGACTTGTAATTTGAGTGTGAAAATGTCTGTTAATAATGAAGCCGCAGTAAGAGCTTTTCACTGACTGAGAGATGAGCCATTTTTAGAGGAATAAAACATAGACATGTCTCCAATTGTCTGAATCATTTGATTCCACACTGCCCCCTGTCATTCACTGTGTGACACTGCAATGATCGGATACACAATATTATTGTACTACAGAAAACCAGTCTAGAACAGGATAGAAATCTACATGCAAACACAATGCCTTGTTTCCCCAAAATAACACTCAATTTTACACCATCGGAGTATCTGTCTGTCTGTCTGTCTGTCTGTCTGTCTGTCTGTCTGTCTGTCTGTCTGTCTGTCTGTCTGTCTGTCTGTCTGTCTGTCTGTCTGTCTGTCTGTCTGTCTGTCTCTCTGTCTGTCTGTCTGTCTGTCTGTCTGTTTTAGTAATCTAAGAGAATACCCATGTGATATTCAAAACATTTACAGTAAACCTAATTATAACACAGATTCTACAGCCAGAAAATTGTCTTTAAATTGTAAAAGGTAGCCTAACAAACATGCAGCTACTTACCAACTGAATAGAATTAAGATAAGAATTCAAATCAATATCAGTTCCAAGAAGCCAGTACAAAATCAGACTTTTCCTTGAAAAAGAGGGACTTGGTTTAGAGAAGCGTGGAGACACGGTCTCCCAAAGGAAGGGGTTAAAAGGTGGCCTTAATCCAACACCTAGCAACCTCAACAATAGGGCTGGACCTTTTTGCATAACAGTTAAGGTGTTGGCTTGAAAATTAGCTGGACCTGGCCTTCAAATCCTGGTCGGGGCTACCCCCGTATTCGCTATAATATTGATTGCATTAGACCATAGAAAATATAGGTAGGCATGTAACTTACATTTGAATAGGTCATGACCCCCCCCCCCCCCCCCCACCCCCAATATTAGAGACAGGTCCCTCAATAATATACCATGATGAATTTGGATTGATTGAGGAGTGGGAGGCCCCAATGCACAACTGAGCAAGAGGACAAGTACATTAGAGTGTCTAGTTTGAGAAACACACGCTACACAAGTCCTCAACTGGCAGCTTCATTAAATAATACCCGCAAAACACCAGTCTCAACGTCAACAGTGAAGAGGCGACTCCGGGATGCTGGTCTTCTAGGCAGGTAGCATATCAAGAAGCTGATTAAAGAGCACAATCATTACACAGGTTCACCTTTTTCTGGGGACAATAAAAAGATAAACTAAAATGTGCAACTTTGTCACAGAACACAATGCCACAGATGTCTCAAATTTTGTGAGAGAGTGCAATTGGCACGCTGACTGCAGGAATATCCACCAAAGCTGTTACCAGAGACTTGAATGTTCATTTCTCTACAATAAGCCACCTCCAACGTTGTGTTAGAGAATTTGGCAGTACGTCCAACCGGCCTCACAACCGCAGACCACGTGTAACCACGCCAGCACAGGACCTCCACATCCGGCTTCTTCACCTGCGGGACGGTCTGAGATGTCCCACCCGGACAGCTGATGAAACTATGGGTTTGCACAACCGAAGAATTCCTGCACAAACTGTCCGAAACCGTCTCAGGGAAGCTTATCTGCATGCTCATCGTCCTCACCAGGGTCTTGACCTGACTGCAGTTTGGTGTCGTAACCGTCTTCAGTGGGCAAATGCTCACCTTCGATGGCCACTGGCACACTGGAGAATCATGGTTTCAACTGTACCGGGCAGATGGCAGACAGAGTGTATGCCATCGTGTGGGCGAGCGTTTTGCTGATGTCAAAGTTGTCAACAGAGTGCCCCATGGTGGCGGTGGGGTTATGGTATGAGCAGGCATAAACTACGGACAACGAACACAATATGTATTTTATCGGTGGCAATTTAAATGCACAGAGATACAATGACGAAATCCTGTGGCCCATTGTCGTGCCATTCATTCACCGCCATCATCTCATGTTTCAGCATGATAATTCACAGTCACATGTCACAAGGATCTGTACACAATTCCTGAAAGCTGAAATTGTTCCAGTTCTTCCATGGCTGGCATACTCACCAGACATGTCACACATTGAGCCTGTTTGGGATACTCTGGATTGACGTGTACAACAGCGTGTTCCAGTTCCTGCCAATATCCAGCAACTTCACACAGCCATTGAAGAGGAATGGGACAACATTCCACAGGCCACAGTCCTGCCTGATCAACTTTATGCGAAGGAGATGAGGCAAATGGTGGTCACAGCAGATACTGACTGGTTTTCTGATTCATTCCCCTACCTAAGGTATCTGTGACTAACAGATGCATATCTGTATTCTCAGCCATGTGAAATCCATAGATTAGGGCATAATTAATTAATTTCAATTGACTGATTTCCTTATATAACTCAGTAACTCAGTAAAATCTTTGAAATTATTGCATGTTGAATTTATATTTTTGTTCAGTGTATATCTGATCAATTCAGGGCCGGCTTAATGCATGGGCTTACCGGGGCTTATGCCCCTGTTCCCAGGCCAATGGGGGGCCCAAGAGGCATCAAAAAAAGATATAATGAAAAAATATATATACAGTGCCTTCAGAATGTATTCAGACCCCTTGACTTTTTTCACATTTTGATAGGTTACAGCCAAACTCTAAAATTGATTACATAGATTTTTTCCCTCGTCAATCTACACACAATACCCCATAATGACAAATAAAAAACAGGTTAAGACATTTTTGCAAATTTATTACAAATAAAAAACTGAAATACAACATTTACATAACTATTTAGACCCTTTACTCAGTACTTTGTTGAAGCACCTTTGGCAGCGATTACAGCCTCAAGTCTTCTTGGGTATGACGCTACAAGCTCGGCACACCTGTATTTCTCCCATTATTCTCTGCAGATCCTCTCAAGCTTTGTTAGGTTGGATGGGGAGAGTTGCTGTACAGCTATTTTCAGGTCTCTCTAGAGATGTTCGATCAGGTTCAAGTCCGGGCTCTGGCTGGGCCACTCAAGGACATTCAGAGACTTGTCCCGAAGCCACTTCTGCATTGTCTTGGCTGTGTGCTTAGGGTCTGTGTCCTGTTGGAAGGTGAACCTTCGCCCCAGTCTGAGGTCCTGAGCGCTCTGGAGCAGGTTTTCATCAAGGATCTCTTTGTACTTTGCTACGTTCATCTTTGCCTCGATCCTGACTAGTCTCCCAATCCCTGCCGCTGAAAAACACCCCCACAACATGATGCTGCCAACACCGTGCTTCACCGTTGGGATGGTGCCAGGTATCCTCCAGACGTGACGCTTGGCATTCAAGCCAAAGAGTTCAATCTTGGTTTCATCAGACCAGAGAATCTTGTTTCTCATGGTCTGAGAGTCTTTGGATGCATTTTACTCCAAGCAGGCTGTCATGCGCCTTTTACTGAGGAGGGGCTTCCGTCTGGCCACTCTACCATAAATTCCTGATTGGTGGAGTGCTGCAGAGATGGTTGTCCTTCTGGAAGCTTCTCCCATCTCCACAGAGGAACTCTAGAGCTCTGTCAGAGTGACCATCGGGTTCTTGGTCACCTCCCTGACCAAGGCCCTTCCCCCCCAATTGCTCAGTTTGGCCGGGCGGCCAGTTTAGGAGGAGTCTTCTTCCATTTAAGAATGATGGAGGGCACTGTGTTCTTGGGGATCTTCAATGCTGCAGAAATGTTTTGGTACCCTTCCCCAGATCTGTGCCTCGACACAATCCTGTCTCCGAGCCCTACGGACATTTCCTTCGACCTCATGGCTTGGTTTTTGCTCTGACATGTACTGTCAACTGTGGGACCATATGGAAGGTGTGTGCCTTTCCAAATCATGTCCAATCAATTGAATTTACCACAGGTGGACTCCCATCAAGTTGTAGAAACATCTCAAGGTTGATCAATGGAAACAGGATGCACCTTAGCTCAATTTTGAGTCTCATAGCAAAGGGTTTGAATACTTATGTAAATAAGGCATTTCTGTTTTTTTATTTTTAATACATTTGCAAAAATGTCCAAAAACCTGTTTTTGCTTTGTCATTATGGGGCATTATTTTATTAATATAATCCCTTTTAGAATAAGGCTGTAACGTAACAAAATGTGAAACAAGTAAAGGGGTCTGAATACATTCCGAAGGCACTGTTTATATTAAGGAATTATGTACTGTACATTTTATATATACAGTGAATATTATATATGTGGTATATATTTTATATTTTTTCACTGCAACTGCCAACCGCAGGAAGACTCAGGAGCCCGCTCTCAATGAGTGTAGACAGCCTGCTGATGACACTGCTAATCATCAGATGGGGGTAGAACAGGATTATTATACCCTATATGGGTAACTGGAGGTCCCTTCCTTGATTGGGTAACTGATTAAAAAATATATATGTATACAAATCAATGTGACTGGTCAATTGTGTGAGTCAGGGGCTGGGCCCAAGCCCGTAGGGTGCACAAGAGGCAACAAAAATATAATAATTACATACTTAAAAAAATATATATATATACAACCAAAGGAGCCCGCTGTCAATGTTCGAAATACACTAGAGAGCATAATTTAGCCATATCATTTAGCCATGATTTCTTGATCCGACCCAGGGTCAATCTCTACAGAGAACAGTGAAATCCTAACAACCACTCACCACATGATGGTGCTATGGGCTATATAGAACAAATTCTGAAACCCAACAGCACTTGGGCACAACTCGATGGAGGGTACTGCAAACCCATATTGTGTATCTATTACAGACATACAGTCTGGTGGAGCATTTAGCTGGCATGTTTTCCATTTGTAATCCTGCCACTTATATATAGGGCTGTGAAAAGTATTTATGGCTGCTCAACACTCCCATTTTTACATTGCAGTCAGAGTACAATTAAACATGGTAATGGTATAACAGTGAATTAGTAGTAGCCTATATCTGTTACGGAAAAACCAAGACTGTAATGTTGAGTCCAGAAAAAAAACATAACTGGGTCCAATGCAGAGGGTGAGGTTTTAAGATAAAAATTTGAATTATGGGAAATAAATTAGGGATATCCATTCTCACCTGGGAAATCCACTGGGAGTGTGTAATACAATATATCATGCCAGCAGTTTATATTTGTGATTAATGGATAATTTTCCTATAACCCAACAATTCCCCATAACATAACACTACCATTCCAGAGTTTCATTCCATCTTAGCCCAGCTCCTGGTGATAACAGTGAAGCCCTGCAAGGTCCATTGTCAAGGTTAAACATTCAGGCCTCCTGTGTCACTGTTGACCTTCCGTCTTAACGGAAACTTCAAATAAAGAGGCAAGGTGTAAATGGTTAATTTTCCTCTCTTCTTTCCTCTCTTCTAGGTGATGACGCAGGGACGAGAGAGGCATCAATGATGACCGCAAAATGAATCATCACAAAGTGAGAATAAAAATGTGGGGGATGATGGCACTCTTGGCTTTGTCTACTTACAATTTTTCCTACAGTAAGCTACATGACCATCGCTTTCACAATAATGCAGAGCACAGATTTGCACAGACATGCTTTTAAATGGGATAACTTGAAATGATCTGTGAGTATGTAATGTTACCAATTTACAAAACATCACACCCTAGTCTAACATATGAATCCAATAACACCAACAGGCACATACAGTACCAGTCAAAAGTTTGGACACACCTACTCATTCAAGGGTTTTTCTTTATTTTTACTACTTTCTACAATGTAGAATAATAGTGGAAGACATCAAAACTATGAAATAACAAATGGAATCATGTACTAATGTCACGTGTGCGCCCTCTCCGGCCTCTAGGTCACCAGGCTGCTCGTTAGGGCGCACACCTGTCACCAGCGTTAGGCGCATAATGACACTCACCTGGAATCCATCAACCCCTTGATTACCTGCCCTATATAAACTCAGCAAAAAAAAGAAACGTCCCTTTTTCAGGACCCTGTCTTTCAAAGATTGTTCATAAAAATCCAAATAACTTCACAGATCCTCATTGTAAAGGGTTTGAACACGGTTTCCCATGCTTGTTCAATGAACCATAAACAATTCATGAACATGCACCTGTGGAACGGTCGTTAAGACACTAAAAGCTTACAGACGGTAGGCAATTAAGGTCACAGTTATGAAAACTTAGGACACTAAAGAGGCCTTTCTACTGACTCTGAAAAACACCAAAAGAAAGATGCCCAGGGTCCCTGCTCATCTGTGTGAACGTGCCTTAGGCATGCTGCAAGGAGGCATGAGGACTGCAGATGTGGCCAGGGCAATAAATTGCAATGTCCGTACTGTGAGACGCATAAGACAGCATTACAGGGAGTCAGGACGGACAGCTGATCGTCCTCGCAGTGGCAGACCACGTGTAACAACACCTGCACAGGATCGGTACATCCGAACATCACACCTGCGGGACAGGTACAGTATGACAACAACTGCCCGAGTTACACCAGGAATGTACAATCCCTCCATCAGTGCTCAGACTGTCCGCAATAGGCTGAGAGAGGCTGGACTGAGGGCTTGTAGGCCTGTTGTAAGGCAGGTCCTCACCAGACATCACCGGCAACAACGTTGCCTATGGGCACAAACCCACCGTCGCTGGACCAGACAGGACTGGCAAAAAGTGCTCTTCACTGACAAGTTGCGGTTTTGTTTCACCAGGGGTGAAGGTCAGATTCGCGTTTATCGTCGAAGGAATGAGCGTTACACCGAGGCCTGTACTCTGGAGCGGGAACGATTTGGAGGTGGAGGGTCCGTCATGGTCTGGAGCGATGTGTCACAGCATCATTGGACTGAGCTTGTTGTCATTGCAGGCAATCTCAACGCTGTGCGTTACAGGGAAGACATCCTCCTCCCTCATGTGGAACCCTTCCTGCAGGCTCATCCTGACATGACCCTCCAGCATGACAATGCCACCAGCCATACTGCTTGTTCTGTGCGTGATTTCCTGCAAGACAGGAATGTCAGTGTTCTGCCATGGCCAGCGAAGAGCCCGTATCTCAACGCCATTAAGCATGTCTGAGACCTGTTGTATCGGAGGGTGAGGGCTAGGGCCATTCCCCCCAGAAATGTCCGGGAACTTGCAGGTGCCTTGGTGGAAGAGTGGGGTAACATCTCTCAGCAAGAACTGGCAAATCTGGTGCAGTCCATAAGGAGAAGATGCACTGCAATACTTAATGGAGCTGGTGGCCATTCCAGATACTGTCTGTTACTTTTGATTTTGTTCAGGGACACATTATTCAATTTCTGTTAGTCACATGTCTGTGGATCTTGTTCAGTTTATGTCTCAGTTGTTGAATCTTGTTATGTTCATACAAATATTTACACATGTTAAGTTTGCTGAAAATAAACGCAGTTGACAGTGAGAGAACGTTTCTTTTTTTGCTGAGTTTATGCCACTTCCTTTGGTATCTTCCCCAGTCGTCATTGTTTCTGTTTCTGTTCTATGTCGGTGCACTGTTCGCGTATCTTGTTTTGTTCTTTAATTTTTTTAAATGTTTTCACTCCCTGAACTTGCTTCCCGACTTTCAGCGTACATCGTTACAGAATGACAACTCATCAAAGGGAAGCATCAGGGAGTGTTTTTTTGTTTGTGTTTGTGTTGGGTGTGATATCGGGTCCAGGTGTTGGTGCCGGAGCTACCTGGGAGGCCTCAGGTGGTTTGTAGGCTCCCGTGCCTCAGCGGGTTCGATGAGCTCCCATGCCGAAGCTGGGTGAACAGATTCCCGTGCCTCAGCCGAGGCAACCGGGGAGGTCTCAGCCGTCTCATCAGGTTCACTCCTCAGCCTGTCATCAGATTTCTGGCGACCGGTCCGCTCCAGATCCCCGGGATCGTCCCTGTGGTTGGCGTCCTGCAGCTGGAGCCGAAAACGCCTGGGAGGGGATACTGTCACAAGTAACCAAAAAAGTGTGAAACAAATTCAATTATATTTTAGATTCTTCAAAGTAGCCACCCTTTACCTTGATAACAGTTTTGCACACTCTTGGCATTCTCTCAACCAGCTTCAACTGGAATGCTTTTCCAACAGTCTTGAATGAGTTCCCACATATGCTGAGCAATTGTTGGCTGCTTTTCCTGCACTCTGCGGTCCAACTCATCCCAAACCATCTCAATTGGGTTGAGGTCGAGTGACTGTGGAGGCCAGGTCATCTGATGCAGCACTCCGTCACTCTCCTTCTTGGTCAAATAGCCCTTAAACTTTCAAAGGTCTTGAAATGTTCCTGATTGACTGACCTTCATGTCTGAAAGTAATGATGGACTGTCGTTTCTCTTTGCTCATTTGAGCTGTTCATGCCGTAGTATGGACTTGGTGTTTTACCAAGTAGGGCTATCTTCTGTATACTAACCCTACCTTGTCACAACACAACTGATTGGCTCAAAGGCATTAAGAAGGAAAGAAATTCCACAAATTAACTTTTAAAAAGGCACCCATGTTAATTAAAATGCATTCCAGGTGACTATTTCATGAAGCTGGTTGAGAGAATGCCAAGAGTGTGCAAAGCTGTCATCAAGGCTACTTTGAAGAATATTTTGATTTGTTTAATACTTTTTTGGTTACTACATGATTCCACATATTATTTCCTAGTTTTGATGTCATCACTATTATTCTACAATGTAGAAAATAGTCAAAATAAAGAAAAACCCTTGAATGAGTAGGTGTGTCCAAACTTTTGACTGGTACTGTATATTAAGTATTGTTTTCAAAGGATTATTGCGGATTTTAGCAATGAGGTCCTTAATCAACTTCCCCAGAGTTAGATATACTCATGGATATGTCTCTGCATCCAGCATGAAGGAAGTTCGAGATAGTTTAGCGTTAGCCTATGGTATCTACTAGCATGCTAGCAGTTACCATATACTTCCAGTCATTGCGCTAACGCTAGTCAGCAATTGCACTAACACTAGTTAGCAACTTCCTTCAAATTTCATGCAGAGATATAAAAATGGTATCCACAAGTTTATCTGACTCTGGGGAAGTATATAAAGGGATTCATTGCCAAAATCCTGAAGTATCCCTTTAAGCAATGGAGAGAGCTGTGGATGTGTCTGAGCCAACAAATCAGCACCCACTTTGGTTTAGGCAGCTATATGACCATGAATACCACACAACAGCAAGGGCGCCCCTGCCTGACAGAAAAGTGACAATCTATTCAAAGGTTGAAGTTAATTAATGAAGGGGAAAAGGGGCAAACCAATTACCTCACTCCCAAAACACACCCCCAGACACTCCTCCCTCCTTTGAGTCTATCTTATAAGTTAAGACCCCCCACCCCTCGCCCTTCTCCAGTTCTATATATAGGCCCCCCAGACCATCTGCAATAATGATATTGCTCTCTTGATATCCCCATCAGCACTTTATGCCGTGCAAAGAAGTTTCGGCCGCCACCCCCCACCCTCCACTTTGACTTTTTCCCCCAACCTCCCCTCGCCACCACCGCCCCCGCAGCCCCTCCTCAAAGATCTACCATCCAAGCTCTGGGTGGATTTCGCACTCCCTGGGATCTGAATCCAACCATAGGTCAGAGGCACCCTGTGATTTGTAAACTTCTGACTGAGATTAACCTGAAGCCTTCATCTCCTAATGGTATTAATAGACCTCTGAACAGAAGGATTACAAAAACTGGGTGAGTGGATCATTCCATCAGCTGGATTTTATTGACCAATTGCATGCAGGACTTGACCGTCAACGGCAACCTGGAAAGTAAATCAAATTCGGCAATAGCTTCACCTATAGTATTCACTTAGGATACAAATAACTGCACTTGAGAATTGAATTAATGGTTGAAGATGTACTTGAGAATTGAATTAATGGTTGAAGATGTTGACTCAATGAGGAAAGCGTTATTTCAATTTAAGGGATATAAAGTGCTTTTGACGAAGGCATGGTGAAGTGGTCTTGAAGTTCCTTGATTGTTTTTAGAATTGACCCATGTCTTAAAGACGCAGGGAGGCTCTGAGGGAATGTGCTGACCGCTCCCTTCTGTCCAACTGCACATTTTATATGGTATGCAAAGCCTGGAGGGGGAGGGTGGGACCTGAGGTTGTGATCATTTTACAGATGATGTACATCTGTAAAGTCCTCCCCCACAATACTTTCTCTAATCACCCCAACCTCTCACCTCTCAACATCTTAATTCGACTTTTAGGAAAATTCGATCGTTCTCTTCACAATTGTGCCAGTGTGTATGTGTTTGTATATGAATGTCCATTGCGTCTCACACATCTGATAGTCCACTGACGCCACTACTCGTCGATAAAAGGTCTTGGCTGAAAATGGCGCTTAAAAATAGCTCTGGTGGATTGGGTTACAGTCAGTCGATGTGATGCGAAGTTTGCCATTGACAGGGTCTTAAAGAAGCTGCAGACTCTCAGGACGTGCAGGACAGTATGGCTCAAAGGAGAACTACAGTATAGAACTACAGCATATAGAAAGGGATCTGTAAGACATTAACATGCTAGGTGGCATGGAGCTTACCCACATGAAAAAATGCTATAGTATACTATGGTATAAATACTATAGTATTCACTGTAGTGTTTTTGCCGACTTTACAGCAGTATTGACTGTTGTAGGGTTTTTGCGGACTAAATACTGTAGTATTTACTGTTGTGTTGCCGTACATGACTGCAGTATACTGTAGTATTTACAGTTTACTATAGTATAAATACTGTAGTAAAAAAAACGGTAGTACATACTATAGTCATTACTGTGGTGTTTTTGCAGACTGTAGTATACTGTAGTATTTACTGTAGTGTTTTTGTTTTATTATCTTTGACATAGCAGTGGGGGCTTTCTCCTTGAGGAAACCTACTGGACAAAATACACAAAGAGCTCATTTTCCATAACCTGTAGCTACTGTAGGTACAGTGCCTTCGGAAAGTATTCAGACCCGTTGACTTTTTCATAATGCTGTTACCTTACAGGCTTATTCTAAAATTGATTAAATCGTTTTTCTCCCCCTCATCAATCTACACACAATACCCCATAATGACAAAGCAAAAACATGTTTTTAGAATTTTTTGCTAATTTGTATTATTTAAAAAAAACGGAAATATCTTATTTACATAAATATTCAGACCCTTTACTCAGTACTTTGTTGAAGCACCTTTGGTAGCGATTACAGCCTCGAGTCTTCTTGGGTATGACGCTACAGGGTTGGCACACCTGTATTTGGGGAGTTTCTCTTATTCTTCTCTGCAGATCCTCTCAAGGCCAAATAGTTCAATCTTGGTTTCATTAGACCAGAGAATCTTGTTTCTCATGGTCTGAGAGTCTTTAGGTGCCTTTTGGCAAACTCCAAGCAGGGCTGTCATGTGTCTTTTACTGAGGAGTGGCTTCCGTCTGGCCACTCTACCTTATAGGCCTAATTGGTGGAGTGCTGCAGAGATGGTTGTCCTTCTGTAAGGTTCTCCCATATCCACAAAGGAACTCTAGAGCTCTGTCAGAGTGACCATCGGGTTCTTGGTCACCTCCCTGACCAAGGCCCTTCTCTCCCGACTTCTCAGTTTGGTTGGGTGGCCAGCTCTATGAAGAGTCTTGGTGGTTTCAAACTTCTTCCATTTAAGAATAATGGAGGCCACTGTGTTCTTGGGGACTTTCAATGTTGCAGACATTTTTTGGTACCCTTCCCCAGATCTGTGCCTCGACACAATCCTGTCTCGGAGCTCTACGGACAATTCCTTCGACCTCATGGCTTGATTTTTGCTCTGACATGCTCTTTCAACTGTGGGACCTTATATAGACAGGTGTGTGCCTTTCCAAATCATGTCCAATCAATTGAATTTACGACAGGTGGACTCCAATCAAGTTGTAGAAGCATCTCAAGGATGAACAATGGAAACAGGATACACCTTAGCTCAATTTTTTGTCCCATAGCAAAGGGTCTGAATACTAATGTAATTAAGGCATTTCTGTTTTTAATTTGTTATAAATTAGCAAAAAAATATTAAAATCTGTTTTTGCTTTGTCATTATGAGGTATTGTGTGTAGATTGCTGAGCATTATTATTTATTTAATCCATTTTAGAATAAGGCTGTAACAAAATTTGTAAAAAGTTAAGTGGTATGAATACTTTCCGGAAGGCACTGTAGCTAGGTAGGTCTGAGGTCTGAACAGATATTTCAGCACTTCTGCTCTTTTCTATAACCTATAGGGATCACAATATATGGTCTATGCTTGGCATGTAGGTTTCTCACTCATGAGTGACACAAATTGGAACATGGGGGAAGGGAATATGCAAATGAAATACTATAGTAATGACTGTTTTTGTGGACTGTAGTGTTTTTGAGGACATTACTGTAGTATTTACTGCAGTGTTTTGCGCTCTGTAGTATACTGTATTATTTACTATAGTATTCTACAGTATAATACACAATTCTATAGTAAGTACTACACATGGTCGAGGGATACTACAGTGTGTATATAGTATTCTCCAGTATGTGACAATTTACTACATAATTCTAAAGTAAGTACTATAGTATTCTATAGTAAACTAGCAACCTAGACTACATAGTTCCTGTGGCAGATTTCTATGATTACAGCCATGTTTATCTTATCCATCAAATTGGATCGATCTGTTTACTGCAAATTGGATTGATCTGAAAGTCTTGGTAGTTTGTTCTAATTGCCTCATGCAGAGGAATGTGTTTACTGTACCCACCGTAGGCCTATATACTGTATGTGTTAAACCTATCTCATGTCTTGAGTTTTCAGACCAAACAGAACTGAAACCTACAGTGGTCTATATGTTTCCTCTTGGACAGACATCTGTTGGTTATGGGAATGTTAGGACTCTGAAGCCATTGGCGTGCACTTTGAACAATGAGCAAGGTGCAGTCTGCATCTAGTCTGCATGGCCTCATAAGTGTCCGTCCCAAGCAGGGTTGGTGGTTGGTTGGTCTTTAAATGGTGCAATGGTTAGAGACTATCACTCCTCTCCTCTCTCTGTCTCCTTTCCACAAGTAGTTTTTAAAAAACTATTGAGTGTAAAACTATTCCTGTTTACTTGTGTTCTCAGTCTGCAGTTATGCCTCATGGAAGACCTGCCCCTCCTAACAAGAGGAAAAAGCCCTCTAAGATCATCACTGACCTGTCACATGTCACTCAAGATGGTAAGGCACAAACATGTGAGCTCAAAAACACAATACATTATATGTACAAAATTATAAACTGGATGGTTCGAGCCCTGAATGCTGATTGGCTGACAGCCGTGGCATATCAGACCACATACCACGGGTATGACAAAACCTTTATTTTTACTGCTCTAATTACATTGGTAACCAGTTTATAATAGCAATAAGGCACCTCTGGGGTTTGTGGTATATGGCCAATATACCACGGCTAAGGGCTGTAACCAGGCACTCCGTGTTGTGTCGTGCTTAAGAACAGTCCTTAGCCGTGGTATATTGGCCATATACCACACACCCCTCGTGCCTTATTGCTATATTTCTTGCATATCTTTAACAAATGATTATAGGGATATCTTCAAAACTATGTGAGAGACCATACAGTACCATACATTCAATTCTGCTCAGTAACATTGATCAATATTAGCCTATGGGATTATCAAGAGTAACATAGTGTACTAACTGGTAAACATAGAGGGCAGGCAGGAAGACACCTTCCGAAGGTGAGAACTCTCAGGGAGACCTGGTCTCCCTACGGGCCAGCAGCTGGTCCAAGAGACTGGATCCACTGTTGACAGTTTTTTTGGGTCACATCACAGAGAATGGAAAGAGAAGTTATTTATAACCTAATTATTTTGTTCATTGGGGGACTTTGTTAAGATCTCTGTGCACTTGTCAGAGAAGCTCCTCCACATGTTTGCACTTAACATGTCCTAATGACCAGCGCCCTGTCACACACACAAACATGTATCTCCTAGATTCCACAGCACAATTACAATCTGTCCTTTACAGTCATTGCAGTAATGGTTTACCCTCCCCTCCCTCTCAGCTGTTGAGTCACAGGATCCATACTTCAGGTGATGCCATAATGCATTTTTATAAAAATCATGACAGGTGTTTTCCCTCCACCCATTAAGTGGTAAAAAAGTAAATATAGGAGGTCTCCTTTGACATCAGTTAAGTGTATTTGTGCTGCTCTTACACTTTTTGTGTCAAGTGTCCTGACAGATATAGCAATAAGGCCTAAGCAGAAAGCTGTGTTTTAACACATTGTGGCACTGCATGCTGCTCCAAGCTGACCAGTGTTCAAACGCATTCCCCTCCACGTCTGTCATAACTTATAACATACATAGACAGAAATCATCTTTGAATGACGTAACTAGTGTTGGCTTTTAAAGGGATAGTTCAGGATCACAAAATGCAGCAACGGTCATTGAAACACAAGTATTGTCCTTTGTGAACAGCAAATGTTAATGGCATGAAAACAAACAGGAATGGTACATTATTAAATCCACCAAATTATTAAAGGTTAAAGGTTGATTAAAGGTTGATTAAATTATTAAAGGTTGCAGTCAAAAATGTGATTTTTCTGTGTTTTATACAGTACCAGTCAAAAGTTTGGACACACCTACTAATTCCAGGGGTTTTCTTTATGTGTACAATTTTCTACATTGTAGAATAACAGTGAAGACATCAAAACTATGAAATAACACATATGGAATCATGTAGTAACCAAAAAAGTGTTAAACAAATCAAAATATATTTGAGATTTGAGATTTTTTAAAGTAGCCACCCTTTGCCTTGATGACAGCTTTGCACACTCTTGGCATTCTCTCAACCAGCTTCATGAAGTAGTCACTTGGAATGCATTTCAATTAACAGGTGTGTTAAAGTTAATTTGTGGAATTTCTTTCCTTTTTAATTCGTTTGAGCAATTGTGTTGTGACAAGGTAGGGGTGGTATACAGAAGATAGCCCTATTTGGTAAAAGACCAAGTCCATATTATGGCAAGAACAGCTCAAATAAGCAAAGAGAAACGACAGTCCATCATTACTTTTAGACATGAAGGTCAGTCAATCAGGAAAATGTCAAGAACTTTGAAAGTTTCTTCAAGTGCAGTCGCAAAAAATATCAAGCGCTATGGTGAAGCTAGCTCTCATGAGGACCACCACAGGAAAAAGGATAAGTTCATTAGAAATTCCAGCATCAGAAATTGCAGCCCAAATAAATGCTTCACAGAGTTTAAGTAGCAGCCACATCTCAACATCAACTGTTCAGAGGAGACTGCGTGAATCTGGCCTTCATGGACAAACTGCTGCAAAGAAACCACTACTAAAGGACACCAATAATAAGAAGAGACTTGCTTGGTCCAAGAAACACAAGCAATGGACATTAGACTGGTGGAAATCTGTCCTTTGGTCTGTTGAGTCCAAATTTGAGATTTTTGGTTCCAACCGCCGTGTCTTTGTGAGATGCAGAGTAGGTGAACGGATGATCTCTGCATGTGTGGTTCCCACCGTAAAGCATGGAGGATGAGGTGTGATGGTGTGGGGGTGCTTTGCTGGTGACACTGTCTGTGATTTATTTAGAATTCAAGGGACATTTAACCAGCATAGCTACCACAGTATTCTGCAACGATACGCCATCCCATCTGCTTTGCTCTAGTGGGACTATCATTGTTTTTTCAACAGGATGTCACGCCCTGGCCTTAGTTATCTTTGTTTTCTTTATTATTTTAGTTAGGTCAGGGTGTGACATGGGGGATGTATGTGTTTTGTATTGTCTAGGGGTCTCTGTCGGTATGCCTCAGGCACAAGCTCATAGGCGCGAAGAACAGTAGCTTTGACCACTTCATAATTCAAACTGTCTTCCAGAGGTAGCGCTGACAAAACCTCTTGGGCTTTACCAGTTAATTTACACTGAAGTAATAGGCACCATACCTCTTCAGGCCATTTCAATGCTACGGCTATACGTTCAAATACACAAAAATAGGAGTCAACCTCTGACTCTCTGAACAAAGGTACCAAGGCAATCTGCCTACTAATGTCAAAAGTGTTGGAAGCTACAGCTGGTGAGGACGCCTCACTAACAGTCACAGCAGGAACGAAGGCGAGCCTCGCTGTCTCTGCCTCCAGTTCCAACTGTCGCATTTTTAACTCCATCTGCCGCTGTTCTCGCCTTTCCTCCAAGTCTAACTGCCGCTGTTCTCGTTTTTCCTCTTTTTCTGCCTCAATTTTACACATCTACAATTGGAGAGTCTCTCGCCTAATTTGGGCTCTCTCTTCCGCCTCCAGTTGGAACTGTATGGAACGGACATCCCGCCTGGCATCACCGGTTGACTGTGGGGAGAGTGGATCAAAATGGGGCAATGTGGCTGGAGCTTTAGCCTCGCCCTCAGACACCACTGGGCTTAGAGGAACAGCAACATCCCCTACAGGGGTAGTAGACTCAGGCAGCGGTAATACAAGTACCTGCTCTTCCAACAAAACATTCAACACTAGTTGTTTAACCTCCGCTTTAACTAAACTCGGCGGAATCGATAACGAATAATGGTCAGCCAAGGTCATTAAATCAACTCTACGACATTTATCAAAAACATCCCACGAAGGGTTATCCACAAAGGATTTCAATTCAAATGTAGCCATTTTGAACTAACACACAAGAGCCAACAAATAGCAAACATTAATGCTACTTTAGCTATAACGCTCAACACCGAACTAGACCACTACAACAATTTGCACGAGCGGCATGGGTGTCAGTAAAGACAAATCCCGGATGAGCCCCCACTTATGTTATGAATCCCTTTGGCCCGACAGTCTAGGGGGGATGGTAATGGGACAGAGAGATTGAGGCATTGACAGAGAGATTGAGCTACTGAGAAAACAACTGACAGGGTTTTTAAACCAAGGGATAGGAACTGTGATTGGGTAAGGGAAAAGGAGCAGGTGTCTTCTGATTAGCGACTAATTGATGACTGATTGGGGAATGATGATTGTCACCAGTGAGTAGGGGAGAAGGAGAGAAAAGAAACACACAGGATACACACAGAATATTTGTATCCGTAACAATGTGTTTTGTATTGTCTAGGGGTTTTTGTATGTTTATGGGTGCTGTGGCTTAGTTGGTTAAAGTGTCTAGTCTAGGTGTATGTATGTCTATGTTTGCCTAGATTGGTTCTCAATTAGAGACAGCTGTCTATCGTTGTCTCTGATTGGGAACCATATTTAGTCAGCCATATTCATTAGGTAGTTCGTGGGTGATTGTCTATGTGTAGGGTTTAGTGTTAGCACTATTTGTTCTTTAGCTTCACGTTCGTGGGTTTGTTGTTTTGTTTAGTTTGTAAAGTGTTCTTCGTTTTTGTCTTCGTTAATTAAATATGTATTGTTATCACGCTGCGCCTTGGTCCTCCTCTCTTCAATATTACGACGATCGTGACAGAATCACCCACCAACAAAGGACCAAGCAGCGTGGTAAAAGGCAGCAGCAGCGATCGCAAGACTCATGGACTTGGGAGGAAATTCTGGACGGCGGAGGACCCTGGGCACAACCTGGAGAATATCGCCGCCCTTGTGAAGAGCTGGAGGCAGCTAAAGCCGAGAGGCGGTGGTATGAGGAGGCAGCACGGAAGCGCGGCTGGAAGCCAGAGAGGCAGCCCCAAAAATGTATTGGGGGGGGGGGCTCTCGGGGAGTGTGGCAAAGTCAGGTAGGAAACCTGCGCCAACTCCCCGTGCTTACCGTGGAGAACGAGAGTACGGGCAGACACCGTGTTATGCGGAAGAGCGCACGGTGTCTCCTGTACGTGTACATAGCCCGGTGAGGTACATCCCAGCTCCTCATATCAGCCGGGCTAGAGTGGGCATCGAGCCAGGTGCCATGAAGCCGGCTCAACGCATCTGGTCTCCAGTGCGTCTCCTCGGGCCGGTGTACATGGCACCAGCCTTACGCATGGTGTCCCCGGTTCGCCAGCACAGCCCAGTGCGGGTTATTCCACCTCACCGCACTGGCCTGGCTACAGGGAGCATTCAACCAGGTAAGGTTGGGCAGGCTCGGTGCTCAAGAGTTCCAGTACGCCTTCACGGTCCGGTCTATCCGGTGCCACCTCCTCGCCCCAGCCCAGTACCACCAGTGCCAACACCACGCACCAGGCTTCCAGTGCGTCTCCAGAGCCCTGTTCCTCCTCCACGCACTCGCCCTGTGGTGCGTGTCTCCAGCCCGGTACCACCAGTTCCGGCACCACGCACCAAGCCTCATGTGCGTCTCCAGAGCCCTGTACGTCCTGTTGCTGCTCCCCGCACTAGCCTTGAGGTGCGTGTCCTTAGCCCGGTACCACCAGTTCCGGCACCACGCACCAGGCCTACTGTGCGCCTCAGCAGGCCAGAATCTGCTGTCTGCCCAGCACCGCCTGCGCTGCCCGTCTGCCCAGTGCCGCCTGCGCTGCCCGTCTGCCCAGCGCCGTCTGAGCTGTCCATCTGCCCAGCGCCGTCTGAGCTGTCCGTCTGCCCAGCGCCACCTGCGCTGCCCGTCTGCCCAGCGCCGTCTGAGCCACCCGTCTGTCCGGAGCCGTCAGAGCCGCCCGTCTGTCCTGAGCCGTCAAAGCCGCCCGTCTGTCCTGAGCCGCTAGAGCCGTCCGTCAGTCAGGAGCCGCCAGAGCCGTCCGTCAGTCAGGAGCCGCCAGAGCCGCCCGCCAGTCAGGAGCCGCCAGAGCCGCCCGCCAGTCAGGAGCTGACAGAGCCGCCCGCCAGTCAGGAGCTGCCAGAGCCGCCCGCCAGTCAGGAGCTGCCAGAGCCGCCCGCCAGTCCGGATCTGCCCCTCAGTCCGGAGCTGCCCCTCAGTCCGGATCTGCCCCTCAGTCCGGCGCTGCCCCTCAGTCCGGCGCTGCCCCTCCGTCCAGTGGCGCCCTCTAGGATGGTCTTCAGTCCGGGACTCGCTGTAAGGGTCCCCGCTCCAGAGGCACCACCAAAGCGAATATTGACTATGGTGGAGTGGGGTCCACGTCCCGCACCCGAGCCGCCGCTGTGAGAAGGCCCACCCGGACCCTCCCCTTCTGTGTCAGGTTTTGCGGCCGGAGTCCGCACCTTTGGGGGGGGGGGGGGTACTGTCACGCCCTGGCCTTAGTTATCTTTGTTTTCTTTATTATTTTAGTTAGGTCAGGGTGTGACATGGGGGATGTATGTGTTTTGTATTGTCTAGGGTTTTTTGTATGTTTATGGGTGCTGTGGCTTATTTGGTTAAAGTGTCTAGTCTAGGTGTATGTATGTATGTCTATGGTTGCCTAGATTGGTTCTCAATTAGAGACAGCTGTCTATCGTTGTCTCTGATTGGGAACCATATTTAGTCAGCCATATTCATTAGGTAGTTCGTGGGTGATTGTCTATGTGTAGTGTTTAGTGTCAGCACTATTTGTTCTTTAGCTTCACGTTCGTTGGTTTGTTGTTTTGTTTTGTTTGTAAAGTGTTCTTCGTTTTCGTCTTCGTTAATTAAATATGTATTGTTATCACGCTGCGCCTTGGTCCTCCTCTCTTCAATGTTACGACGATCGTGACACAGGACAATGACCCAACAAACCCCCATGCTGTGTATGGGATATTTGACCAAGAAGGAGAGTGATGGAGTGCTGCATCAGATGACCTGGCCTCCACAATCACCCGACCTCAACCCAACTGAGATGGTTTGGGATGAGTTGGACTGCAGTGTGAAGGAAAAGCAGCCAACAAGTGCTCAGCATATGTGGGAATGTGCAAAGCTGTCATCAAGGCAAAGGGTGGCTACTTTGAAGAATATAAATCTAAAATATAATTTGATTTCTTTAACACTTTTTTGGTTACTACATGATTTCATATGTGTTATTTCATAGTTTTGATATCTTCACTATTGTTCTACAAAATAAAGAAAAACCCTTGAATGAGTAGGTGTGTCCAAAATTTTAACTGGTACTGTATAAATTTCCACACTATGAGGTTGTTATAATACTGTGAAATTGTGAAAATTATGATAACGCCCTTTTAGTGTAAGAGCTGTTTGAAAAGACCCCCTGAAATTTCAGCCTGTTTCAGTGGGATGGAGTTTTAGCCTGCCTGGTGACATCACCACCTATTGGGGACATACTGGTTAAATCAACATTGTTTCAATGTTTGGGACGTGGAATCTACGTGGCAAATACATTGGATTATGCGATCATGGTAACCAATTTTCATCATAGACAAACCTTGTCAAATCTTCAACGTGATATCCACTATAAAAAAAACAATAGGCTGGGCAGCATCTCCAACAGGAGAGTTGATCTATCTACGGCCATCCCTTCGGTCTCCCATCCATGGTTTCACAAAGCCCAGCCCTGCATCGTTTTGATATGTTTCACTGACTATTACCAATGTGCTATCGTGAGAATGATTGTAGAGAAATCTACACTTAATAGATTCACTGTTGCTATCGAAGTCATTCCAAATAGTTTGTTCTGTAGAGCAAATGAAATGTAGCCATATTTTATCAATCATATATCATCAAAGATCCTATTTAGGCCAATACAGCATTTGGGAAGTCGTCAACAGCTATTGTTGAAATTCAGATTCAACTAAAACATGATAGACTGACCAGGTGAATCCAGGTGAAAGCTACAATCCCTTATTGATGTCACCTGTTAAATCCACTTCAATTGGTGTAGATGAAAGGGAAGAGAAAGGTTAAAGAATGATTTTTAAGCCTTGAGGCAATTGAGACATGGATTGTGTATGTGTGCCATTCAGAGGGTGAAAGGGCAAGACAAAATGTTGAAGTGCCTTTGAACAGGGTATGGTAGTAGGTGCCAGGAGAACAGGTTTGTGTGAAGAACTGCAACACTGCTGGGTTTCTCACACTCAACGCTTTCCCGTGTGTATCAAGAACGGTCCACCACCCAAAGAACATCCAGCCAACTTGACACAACTGTGGGAAGAATTGGAGTCAATATTGCGCCAGCATCCCCGTGGACTTTTTTTGACACCTTGTAGAGTCCTTGCCCCGATGAATTGAGGCTGTTCTGAGGGCAAAAGGGGGTGCAACGCAATATTAGGAAGGTGTTCCTAATGATTTGTAAACTCAGTGTAGGCCTAGAGTTTCAAGCTTCGCTTGATTTTAAATGAGTGATTGTGAGTTAATGAAAACACGTTGATTCACATCTCCATCTCAACCAAAAATAAAAGTTAAAGAATAGGATTATGCCAGTGGATCAGATGGAACTCTCCAAACAGTAGATATATATCCTTTAAATGTTGATATTTGGTAGTAACTTATTGAAACACAATTCAATAAGTTATTACATTTGTAAGACAGTAAATTGCCTAATATTAAGGCTACCTTACAAACAACTAATGTTATATTATTCATTCAAACTTAAAACGAGTAACACATCAATGGACACATTTTGAGGTTACTGTGACAGTAAATGTCTTCTGATGTAATCATAGAAAACCTACATGTTCAGGGTCACAGGTCTGTGGAAATGTTCACAATTGCTATAATAATCTACACAGAATCTCAAACGGCGTTGCTCACTTGCACCATGTAATCTCAAATAACTGCAGTCCAGGTCATTTAGTTGTGCTATTAGATTAAACACAGTGATAACACATTAAGTTGTTGTATAAATAAACAAGATATCTGACATTGTATTCCCATTTGAACTTTGGTGTGCTTTTAAATGGTTGAAGGCACAGTGAGAACTAAACCAAAAATCAGACATTGATTTTCCATTGGAATTTGGTTGTGCTTTTAGATGGTTGAAAGCATAGTGATAACACAATGGGAATCAAAAAAACTTTTGATTGTCTTTTTCAGCAGCTAAAAATTGATGAATGTATCTACCAAATATTACTAAATTCTCCATGTTAAAATGACATGGTGTGCACAGTGGGCAAGCGGTAAATTAGTTAATAGACCAGTAAGAAAGAGTTCCAAACCTCTCTGCCAATAAGCGCTAATTTTCAGTTTTCCCTTCCCCACTCAAACCAGACAATCCTTGCAAAATTCTTGTTTGAGAAATTGCTATTTGCTAATAAGCTATTTTTGTTTCTTTTTGACTATTTAGACAGAGTGAATCCATGCAACTTATTACGTGACTTGTTAAGCATATTTTTAATCCTGAACTTATTTAGGCTTGCCATAACCATGTTGTTGAATACTTATTGACTCAAGACATTTCAGCTTTTCATTTAATATTAATTTGTAAAAAATTCTAAAACAATAATTTCACTTTGACATGACGGGGTATTGTGTGTAGGCCAGTGATACAACATTTTAAATTCAGGTTGTAACACAACAAAACGTGGAAAAATTCAAGGGTGTGAATACTTTATGAAGGCACCGTATACGTGCTACCGTAGCTTTAGAGTTGATGTGGACCCTGTGCAGTGTTATGCATTTTAGACTCTCTCTCTTCACCCATCCTCTCTGTTTCAACGCCCTGTGACTTCTGACAGATGGACCATAAGCACTGAGAATAGAACAAATGGAGATAACGCAGATATGAAAATGGCTCAGGCCTTACCTCATAAAGCTTCAGTTAAAAGCTAGTCATGCTCAGCCAGGTCCAGACTTAGGGAGGAGCTGTTCTCTGCTCTCTCTCCTTCTCTCCACATTGTTGAAGAATGGCCAGTTCATCTTTGAACAGAGTGATTTATGAATTTTCCACCGTAATGACAGCAAGAATCTGAGAGCATCCCCCTCCTACGCAATCATCTGCGCTGAGCGTAATTTCTGCTCTGATGTAAAGATCACATCACATCGACACAGATGTATTTTCTAGGTGAAGGATAAATGATGCACCTAAAGTACTGTAACATTAATTCAAACAATGATAAGCAAACCGTGGGAGCAATTCAAACCAAACAGGTAACCAGGGTTTCCAGAATAAGTCAAAATATGATTCTTTCTGCATAGTGAGATACATTGTTGAGTGTTTTTTTTTGTATCACAATGCAGACATTGTTGAGTCCAAAATTCAAACTTGAACAATTGCTGCACCAGAAGAATGATGTTTTTCATTTACCTAGTCACCAAGTTTAATTGAATAGAGCCTTATACAGCATGTGCATCCAGTATAATATAGGTTATCAATATGAGAAATCAATAGACAATGTATGAATTTCTCATCTGCAGAGTTTGAGCCTGAGGCGTCAGAGTTTGACCTGGGGATGAAGATCAGGACTCCCAAGGACACCATGCTGGAGGAGCTGCACCTCTTCACCAACAAGGGCTCCAAGATGTTCAAGATGAGGCAGAAACGTATGGAGAAGTTCATATACGAGAACAACCCTGACCTCTTCGGCAGTGAGTCTATGGTAAGAAAATGGTAAATCATCCAAGTCAAAATGATAAACTTGTTTTAACAATAATAAACGTTAGTGTTATAGTATAATTCATATAATATAAATGCTGTCCAAAGAGCTTTAACATAAAACAATTGCAGTGAAAATCGGTAACGGATGAGGTACAAAAGTTATCCCATGGATAGGCTACCAATGCATATTTCAACAACCAGTAGGATTGCCAGCCGAGAGTACTTAGCACCTCTGAACAGTGTCGGACATCATTTGCACATCGACTGCAAACCGATTCTACATGTAGAAATCGGCAGTCGTCCACCGGTGGGTGGTCCCTATAACACACTGCGCCAACAGCAAGCGAACAAATGGCAAATTAACGGCCCGCTACTGTACAGAATGACAATCGGTCTGGTGACTTTTCTTCTTTATATACTTGTGTGTATTTCAGGAGAACTTCCAGAAGTTGGTCCCTAGCCTGGGTGGTACAATGATGTTGGATGCTAGTGGCCACATGGTGGACAAGCAATCAGGCCCTCCTGTACCCCCTCCCAAACCAGGCAAAGATGGGCATGGTCATGGTAATGAACATGGTCATGATCATGAGCATGGACATGAGCATGGTAATGAGCATGGGCGCCATGGATACCAGGGACATGTACATCATGATGATGTTGCTCCAGGAGAACATGGTCATGGTCAGTATCCATTCAAACTAGCTCATGATCATAGAAAAACTACAGAGTGATTTTGGAGTGAGTTCTATGGACCTGCAGTCAGGGGTGTCATGCCCATGGGGGTTAAAAAGGCACGTGCCCCCTCAGATATATCCTGTTTTAGACATTTTTTTACTTAATCATCACCAGCAACAAATGGGAAAATAGCTTGTTTCTATGTTTTGTAGTCAAAAAGATAGAGGAAGATAAGTGTTTCCAATGATCTCTATCTTTTTGACTATAAAATATAGAAAGGCGCCATTTTCACATCTGTTGATGTTGGGTTGGTGCTGGAGATGATGAATATGATGATGACATTTTACAAATGACCCGTTAAATGAATGACTAAACAAAATGTTTAAGCCCAGTTTTATCATAATTATTGATAAAAAGATCTGACTGGACGATTTTAGCTGCTGTTGATGGCCAGGAGTTATGTTTGTAAATGAATGTGATCAAGCTAAACTCAACAAAAAAATAAACGCCCCTTTTTCAGGACCCTGTTTTTCAAAGATCATTCGTAAAAATCCAAATAACTTCACAGATCTTCATTGTAAAGGGTTTAAACACTGTTTCCCATGCTTGTTCAATGAACCATATAGGTTTATAGGTTCCCAATCTCCCAACTTCATAACTAGCTACCAAGCCATTTCAGGCTATCAATCAAGTTAGAGTAGCTTGTCTAACTATCTTAGCTGGCATGCCTGCTGGCAAGGTTGCTAGACTTTAGAAAAGCTAGCAATTACTAAATGTACTGAAAAAGACTCATCTCTTTCAACCTAGATTTTAGCAGAGATGCAGAGAAGCATATTTTATATTTTATATTTTTTTTTTACATATAATTAGGCATAATGATTATGGCTGTAGATTGCAGGAAAAATCGATTTCAGGTGTTTGAAATATGTTAAATTCTTCAACTTCCACCTAAACCCCCCCCTCCATCCTCATGTACTTCGTGCCCCCTCTAAAATAATGGGTGAATGATGCCCATGCCTGTAGTGCAATCAATATATCAAAATTGGATATCATCTCATAGAAAATATGTTTTCTGAACTCACTGTCTTCCTCCTACAGGTAGTCATGGAGTAGAGGTTGCCTTAGACAAAGCCAAGAAAAGGCATGATTATGTTCCCTCATACGTATCACCGTGGGAAAAGGCCATGAAGGGCAACCAGGAGCTGACATCCAGCATGAGATATCATATGCCAGTCCCCCATGCCCACCTTGATTTGCACAAGTACAAGTCTTTCAACAGGTACAGTCCCCTATATGCCTTGCCTGGTCGACTCGGATTTCTTTGAAATGAGTGTGAAATAGTGGTGCCCAAAAATTTCCTGTAAAACTCTGACTCTTATATTGTCCATCCAGTTATGTGAAGCACATCTACAGAAGTTGCCATACAAGATTCATTTAACTTATTTGTCTGATCTTCTTTTGTTCCCCATCACTTTATCTGTCTTAGGAGTGCTACACCATTTGGGGGCTTTGATAAGGCCTCTCAGCTCATGACCTTCCAACTGCCAGACACCAATGAGGTGGCCCATGAGGAGCCTGAACCAGCTGTGGTATACCAGCATGACATTGGCGCTCGACCCTCCTTCAACCGTACTCCTATAGGCTGGGTGGGAAGCAGTGAGCCCAGCAGCATCCACATGGAGTTGGATGCCCTGCCCTTCGATGGGGAGACTGACGACCTGTGAACAGCATGCCCCACAGACCCAGATGTGCAGACAAAGGCCACGCACAATATATAAATCTACATAAAGAAAAAACATACACCTTTTAGAGAGGTTTGTGAGCCAGTCAACTTTTCCTTGAGTTCAATTCATGAAAGAGGAAATAGTTTATGAAAACAAACCACAAAGCTCAATATTGGGCTCTTTAAATTAGAAAGCAAGATAGAGAGAGAGAGGGGGGGGGATTAGTTAGTATGTTTGAAACAAAGAAATCAATCATGAACAAAAAAATCAATCGTGAAGCCTATTGTGTTCAACTTCCCAGTGAACAGAAGGAGGCTACCATAACTGTGATTTATGCGTACTCTTATTTTTTTCCCATTATGATTCATTTAGTAGGCATAGTATATTGTTCAATCACACAAGTCTCCAGCTCAGTCACGAAGCAGCAGCATAACATATTTTGTCCACGAGGAGAGACAAATAAACAGGACTGAAGGGTTGAACTTAGTTTTTTTTCTGTGTCAGCATGTTGCTGTTTCCACTGCTCATTCAGGAGAGCTACAAGTTGTTCCTCTAGCTATATCCTTCTACCATCATGGTTTTTACTATATTTCTGTGTTTTCTGTGTTTCTGTGCCACTTTGACATTTTGACAGCTTTGTCAAGGCCCTGCAAATCCAGCAGCCTAGCCTAGGATGCATGCAGTAAGCGTGAGGTGTGCTAATTTCTGTTGTGTGATAGAGATTGTGATTAACTAATACAGTACTGCATCACCCAAGATTTCTCCCTAATAAACTTTTTCCAATTGTAGTTTATGTCTGTGGTACTTTGTATCTCCAGTGTAGGCTACTATAATCGTTATAGGAACAAATAATGGAAGTGACAAGGGGTTAGTTTAATGAATGTGTGGGGCCCTAAAATAGGCCTCTTTAGGGCCCATCAATGCAATTCACTTGATGGCAGACAGTAATATGGATGCATTTCAAAGGATCCTTACCAGTGACAAACAGCCTTAAAAATGTGAAATAAAATCATCAGTCTACTCTCTGCTTTCCTCCCCGGTTGCGCACTTGGCTATCGCCTCCTCTCAACACCACGAGACAAAATATCGCGAGTATTAGTTGCCTTGGCTGCAGCACAGGGTGTCGCTAGAGGAGGTTTGATTGGGGTTTAGCGGCAGAGCGTTTGACTCGAGTCACTCCGGATAAGATTACCGTTCTCCTAGCAGCAGGATATTATGCTGAGAGCACGATCGCGGATTTATTTTTCTAAATAAGAGTCCCCATGCAAAGCCATGCTAAACTTACTGAATATTGTTTTGTTTTTTTACTTTAGTGAAGTACAACTGTTTTTCTCAGCATCGACACCACCTTGCAAAAAATTAATTGAACATTTTATGTTCTTTTATTTATTTATACCAGCATTTGTTTTAAAAGTTTACAAAAAGTACTGGTATGTTGAAAGCACAGAAGTCTGGTGAGGGGCTCATAGTAATGGCTGGAATGGAGTGAATAGAATGGTTAAGACATGGAAACCACCTGTTTGATATCAATCCATTAATTTCACTCCAGACATTACAATGAGCTTGTTCTCTCCAATTCACGTGCCACAAGCTGCCTGTGGTTGAATGCTATAGCGTGTGTAGGCTATAATTAAAGACATACTTCAAAGTAAATCTCAGCTCTTTTAAAAATACACTTTTACATTGGTGTAACAGTATAACTTTACGTCCATTCCCTCGCCCCGACCCGGACGCGAACCAGGGACCCTCTGCACACATCAACAACGGTTACATTCACCCCCCTTTTGACCTCCTCCTTTTCCGCAGCAACCAGTGATCCGGGTCAACAGCATCAATGTAACAGTTTAACTTTAGACCGTTCCTCGCCCCGACCGGGCGTGAACCAGGGACCTTCTGCACACATCAACAACAGTCACCTACGAAGCATCGTTACCCATCGCTCCACATAAGCCGCGGCCCTTGCAGAGCAAGGGGAACCACTACTTCAAGGTCTCAAAGCGAGTGACGTCACCGTTTGAAAGGCTATTAGCGCGCACCACCGCTAACTAGCTAGCCATTTCACATCGGTTACATTGGCACAAGTAAATGTTTTTTCTCTATAAATCAATCTGTAATTCCTGATTTGCATTGTGGCCAATGGAATGGGTGGAGTAAAAGCTCAGTGACATTCCGTATTATCCAGTCCCCAATGAAATTACACCATTTATACAATGGGTGGATCTAGTCCTGGATGCTGATTGGTTTAGACCGCGTTCCAGCCAATGTCTATTTCACAAATTACCACCGGCTAAAGCTATGATGTTGAAATGCATACTTACGGTTCCATCTTGCTGTGCAATCCACCGTCCCATCAAGTCCAGCCGGTCAATTTATAAAATTGATCTCCACTGTAAAAAAGCATCTAGACATTATCTCCCCTTGCTTTTGGCTCACATTTTGTTTTCTACAACAGAGATTTGTATAAACCTTGCTAACAGTGACACGAGAGCAAATGTTCTATGCCAATGATGCAAAATCGCGCATCATTGCTCTTTGTTATGGATGTATCCAAATAAATGGTACTAGATAACAGCTTAAACCAAAGCAAATGCAGCAACATTTCTGTTATTCTGGGTGGACTGTTTGATGCGACCGTGTTATCCATCGTTGGCTAGCGAACAAGCAAGGTGTAAGAGTACTCCCAACCCCACCTCTTATGGCATGAAAAATAGTTTTTTCTCTATAAGCCTATATGTAATTAATATAGAGTGTATTGCTTTGACGGCAATGGAACATGTTGATTAAAAGCCTAGCAACACTACATATTATTAAGTCCCCCATTAAATAACACCATATATACTGTATATTCTACAGATCCTACTGAGTACTCCCAACCCCACTTTCACATCGGCACAAGTTATATATTTTTCTCTACAGCCCAATATTGTGAACATTTGAATATTAATGTGTATATTGATATGTATAGCGTATATTGATGTGCATTGATACGTATACAGGGCTAATAAAATAAAAACAGTCTGAACATTGTATTTTTCAATAGTGGTCTTACATTTGGCCCTTTTTTTTAACATAAATTCCTTCTTGCAAGAGCGCAGACGTTCTCTGGTCATTTATGCATTTGCTTATGACCACTATAAAATGGCCTTTGATTACAAATTAATATATTTTTGTATGTTATTAACGTTGCAGGTTTGAAATGTGAGCTTTTATTTTGAAGGTTTCCTCATTACCATACAAAGTGACGCCCTCATTTGTGCTGCAGGCAGAATAGTAGTCCGGACAAGGCACAAGACAGCATCGGGACTGAAAAGGTAAGTCGGCTACCTACAAACTTGATAAATAGCCCAAATTATAAACTGGAAGTGTTTACATCAAAATACATATTTAGCGCACGATTTAAACATGGACAAAAACAGTCTGCAATTGCGTGTAAGTGCACGCTAGTCCTGTGATAAATTGAGAGTGACGTTCACCGCATAGGGAGGTATGCCTTGCAAGAGAGGATGCTCTGCACCGTATCCACAGCACATTGGATTAAGACTCTGTTTTCTAACTGGCTCACTTTTTAAATTGGAATGCACGCACCTAGCCATAGCCACACACTGTATATTGTGGCTACATTGCTTGCTACTACCAAGTAGTCAATGTTCATGCACGATGTGCTAGACTTGATACGGATCATCTCCAACGGTGTTTACCAGTTGAACAGGACAAGAGTGATTCACGGATACATTCCGGACCTTTTAGATTTCTTGCAAGCCATGTTGATTTATTTAAACTTAGATAGCTATAGCTAAAATCAATTCAATATGCTACTTGCTGTTATGAACACATAATAATCAAGATGCATGGAAATACATACACTCTAACAATAAAAGGTTCCACGAGTATTCTTTCTTTCTTCCTTCAAATTGAAACTGTGGGGGAACCCCTATAAGTTATTTCAAAGAACCCCTTTTAATGGATCCTCAAATAACCTTTTGAATAACCTTTTGGGGTTAATTTTTGATCTACCGCCCTCCTCTATTATTAGTAATAATAATAATACGCATAACAATAACAACAATAACACAATATTTGAGTTGTTAGTGTTTATTATGATTTTATTGGCAAAGCAGAATAAAAAAATCTCAAAATGAGGTAAACTCCATGCAAAGCCCCAAATCCAATGGCGTGTTGATGTTAATGTGTTGATGTTCTCCGTATCCATAGCCAGAATTATTTTAGAGTGCATGGTGATTGAACAGGTTCCCTGTGAATCCCCCCCCAAAATTGCTATACAGATTATTAACAAAACATGCACACAACAGTATTCATACCTTGGTTTTTGTGGTAAATGTGAATGAAAAAAACTATTTTGATAATGGTTTTCATACACACACCTTGTCCATAATGTAGAGGTCTACGGGATATTCACTGAAGAGGTAAGGGAGGAGGATGGTACATGTGATCTGCAAAACATACCAATACCAATTGACATACCTTTGTATGCCTCCTCGTCTGTATACCTGCAGACACAGACACAAAAGTGAGCAGTTAAAACCTTGTCGTAAATGAAGGAAATCTTTACATTTTTCAGTTAAGTGCCTGCACCTGCTGTCCTTTCAAATTCAAATCCCAACGTTTCAGTTGGCCAGTTAAGTTCCTGCAAGAACCCCCATCAACGAACATCAATGAAACCCGTCTCCTATGGGGTTCTTGGACGAACTTTTTGTGGGAAATTTTTGGTGCCAGAAGCTTAAGGTTCTTCTAAGAACTTTGAGGATCTTAGAATAACCCTTGTTGAACCCCTAATCAAATCAAATCAAATTTATTTGTCACATACACATGGTTAGCAGATGTTAATGTGAGTGTAGCGAAATGCTTGTGCTGCTAGTTCCGACCATGCAGTAATATCTAACAAGTAATCTAACAGTTTCACAACAACTACCTTATACACACAAGTGTAAAGGAATGAATAAGAATATGTACATAAAAATATATGGATGAGCGATGGCCGAACGGCATAGGCAAGATGCAGTAGATGGTATAGAGTACAGTATATGCATATGAGATGAGTAATGTAGGGTATGTAAACATTATATAAAGTGCCATTGTTTAAATTGGCTAGTGATACATTTATTACATCCAATTTCCATTATTAAAGTGAGCTGGAGTTGAGTCGGTATGGTGGCAGCAGCCACTCAATGTTAGTGGTGGCTGTTTAACAGTCTGATGGCCTTGAGATAGAAGCTGTTTTTCAGTCTCTCGGTCCCAGCTTTGATGCACCTGTACTGACCTCGCCTTCTGGATGATAGCGGGGTGAACAGGCAGTGGCTCTGGTGGTTGTTGTCCTTGATGATCTTTTTGGCCTTCCTGTGACATCGGGTGGTGTAGGTGTCCTGGGGGGCAGGTAGTTTGCCCCCGGTGATGCGTTGTGCAGACCTCACTACCCTCTGGAGAGCCTTACGGTTGTGGGCAGAGCAGTTGCCGAAACAGGCGGTGATACAGCCCGACAGGATGCTCTCGATTGTGCATCTGTAAAAGTTTGTGAGTGTTTTTGGTGACAAGCCAAATTTCTTCAGCCTCCTGAGGTTGAAGAGGCGCTGCTGCGCCTTCTTCACAACGCTGTCTGTGTGGGTGGACCATTTCAGTTTGTCCGTGATGTGTACGCCGAGGAACTTTCCACCTTCTGCACTACTGTCCCGTCGATGTGGATAGGGGTCTGCTCCCTCTGCTGTTTCCTGAAGTCCACGATCATCTCCTTTGTTTTGTTGACATTGAGTGTGAGGTTATTTTCCTGACACAAAACTCAGAGGGACCTCACCTCCTCCCTGTAGGCCGTCTTGTCGTTGTTGGTAATCAAGCCCACCACTGTAGTTTCGTCTGCAAACTTGATGATTGAGTTGGAGGCGTGCATGGCCACGCAGTCATGGGTGAACAGGGAGTACAGGAGAGGGCTGAGAATGCACCCTAGTGGGGCCCCAGTGTTGAGGATCAACGGGGTGGAGATGTTGTTACCTACCCTCACCACCTGGGGGCGGCCCGTCAGGAAGTCCAAGACCCAGTTGCACAGGGCGGGATCGAGACCCAGGGTCTCGAGCTTAATGACGAGTTTGGAGGGTACTATGGTGCTGAATGCTGAGCTGTAGTCGATGAACAGCATTCTTACATAGGTATTCCTCTTGTCCAGATGGATTAGGGCAGTGTGCAGTGTGATTGCGATTGCGTCATCTGTGGACCTATTGGGGCGGTAAGCAAATTGGAGTACATCTAGGGTGTCAGGTAGTTTGGAGGTGATATGGTCCTTGACTAGTCTCTCAAAGGACTTCATGATGACGGAAGTGAGTGCTACGGGGCGGTAGTCGTTTAGCTCAGTTACCTTAGCTTTCTTGGGAACAAGAACAATGGTGGCCCTCTTGAAGCATGTGGGAACAGCAGACTGGGATAAGGATTGATTGAATATGTCCGTAAACACACCAGCCAGCTGGTCTGCGCATGACACTCATTTTTAGAGTGTAGTTTATCTTGTCTTGCCAACCCGCCTCTGTCTGTCACAATCACTTGCTGGTATAACGTTAGCTTCTGCAGACAGAAAAAAACGATAGCCTATACGGTGCATGCTCAAGAGATGTTATTCTGTTTTATCTTTCACATTTCAACAACAAAAATCTGCGTGCCAGATGTATACATTTTTATTACCTACTTGTGTGTGCTTCCATGTCATTTTACATTCACAATAATGCAGAACATTGTAGTAAAGCTGTGTTACAAAGTGTTACATAACATTGTAGCCTACTTGAGAAAGTATAGCTTAGTTGAGCAACCAGGACTAAGGGGCAGACATAACTGTACATCCGGGAAAGTGTGATACGTTTTCCCGGATGTACAGTTTCATATGGTATGCATTAATTTCTGGATGTCCATCATCCATTTTATATGATATGTTACAAATTACAATTTGAATGATATGTTACGAATTGCAATTAGTATTTGCTAAGCTTATGATATGTTACAAATTACAATTTGTTGTGGCTAACGTTAGCTAGGTGGCTAACATTAGCTAGGTGGCTAACGTTAGCTAGGTGTTAAGGTTAGGAGTTAGGTTTTTATTTTTTCTATTATTATTTTACCCCTTTTTCTCCCCAATTTTGTGGTATCCAATTGGTAGTTACAGTCCTGTTCCATCGCTGCAACTCCCGTACGGACTCAGGAGAGGCGAAGGTCGAGAGCCATGTGTCCTCTGAAACACAACCCAGCCAGGCGTTGTGCTTCTTGACACAACGCCTGCTTAACCCGGAAGCCAGCCACATCAATGTGTCAGAGGAAGCACCATACACCTGGCAACCGTGTCAGCGTGCATTGCGCCCGGCCCGCCGCAGGAGTTGCTAGTGCGCGATGGGACAGGAGCATTGGTGCGGCTGGCTTCCGGGTTAAGGAGCCAGCCAGAAGCCTGCCAAACCCTCCCCTACCCTGGGCGACGCTGGGTCAATTGTGTGCTACCCCATGGGTCTCCCGGTCGCGGCCGGCTGCGACAGAGCCTGGACTCTAACCAGGTTCTCTACTGCCTTAGACCACTGCGCCACTCCGGAGGCCCCAGGAGTTAGGTTAAAGGGTAAAGGTTAGGGTTAAGGGAAGGGTTAGCTAACATGCTAATTCGTTGCAAGGTAGCTAAAAAGTAGTAAGTATTTGCAAAGTTGCTAATTAGCAAATATGCAAAAGTTGTCCAGGATGAGATTCAAACACTAGACGTTTGCGTCATACGCCCGACCAACCATTCTACTTTTGTTTTTGTCTTCAGTAACCTGTGTCAGGTAGCCATACCAAACATACCATATCATACTAATTTGATTCAGAGAGGTTGGGTTAAATGCGAAAGACACAATTCAGTTGAATGCATTCAGTTGTGCAACTGACTAGGTATCCCCCTTTCCTTTCCTAATTTGAGTGTCCCGGATTTACTTTTATTATGTTACCTCTAGTCTATGAGACCAGGCTGAGTTGAGCGGTTTTTACACAGTGGAATAGTTTAGCCTACATAAAGTTTAGAGCAAGGTGCAAAATTAGACACTTGACAAAATTATGGATTTAAAAAAATTATAATTTACTGACAGATATTAAAATTCTCATGTCTTGTTGCAAAGTGGAGGAATAGAGATAATATAGCCTATACTTGTGTGGCTACGATATCCTGTGGGTGGGGGAAATATAGACCCTTTTATATGTCACCTATTGGGGGATAATCTGCCCTTGTAGGCTGCTCTTCACTTTCTCTTAACAGAGCTCTGTCATTGAGAAAGTACTTCAGTAACATGCAGCTTTTCTGTCATCTCATCCATTTTCAAAAGAGTATTTTGCCAAGTTGCATGTTACTGAATATCACTTCAATGACATGTATTCTGGGAAGGATTGTGGGAGATGCTGTATGTGTGATGTGGGTGTGAACATTCACCCCGGTAACATGCTCTTCCCCAGCACCCAAATTGATGTGTGTGGCACATTTATAATCAATCATTGGATTTTCTATATTATTCAGCACAGGCAGTGTTTTCTTACATAACATGATTGTAAGTCTATTTTAAGCCCCCACTCTGACTAGACTCTGCTGTGTTTTCTGCTGAGGGAGAGAAAATAACAGGATTTTATCATTTCATCTATGATAGGTGGGAACGTATATAAACAGTCTGGAGAGAGATCTGAGGGATATACAGGTGTAGGATCTTAATTTGATCACCCTGTTGCAGGAGAACTTTCATGCAATGCAGGAAATTCGAAACTTATAGTGTATTTGAGGTTTAAAAAGGCTTCTGAAATGTCTACTTTGACATTTCAGACTTGATTGTCCCTTATGAAAGAAGTATCAACCCCTACAAAAAATGCCATTAATTATAATCCCCATAATAATTCACACTTCCTGTTGCTGCAGGATTATTTTTCTGATGTAGCAAACTGGCTCAAATTAAGATTCCTACATCAGTAGCTAAGCTAACTGGTTATGAATTGCTGATCTGTTACAACTCAAGATCTGCAGAAGTTAGACAAACACAGAGCGACTTAGGCTAGAGAAGGAGAGAGAGTTATTCTATGCTCCCACCAAAATGTAAAACACCAGACAGTTTTTTTCCTTCCTTTGCCTTAAGTGCTTATCCCATGTGAACGCAGCACAATGAACGACATCGTGCAGACATGCATGTCTTCGTAATACTCTCAACCTGTAACATAATGCATCACATAAAAAAATTAAAAAATAACACAAGCTCTGTGAAGTATGGAGAGAGAGGGGGCGATTAGATTAGTGCATGCTTTGATATCTCTGACCAGCCTCTTCAACTCTCTCTCTCTCTCTCCCCCCTTTCTCTAGCAGAGATTAGCTGTGAAAATTAAATGTGAGTCCTGGCCTGCATGCCAAATTAGGCCATGGATTGTTATGTAAAATTTGGAGATGAATAACTTAACATACTGATTGGTGTGTTCCCATGCATTCTTTTAGAGAAAGGGTGGGCAGGGGTGTTTGTGGATTGTTTTGCTAGGTGGTATAGCGTGCTTGACAGTTGCAGGTGCAGCCGTTTAACTTTTATTAAAGTTCTTGCTGGAGGGGCCAACACAAAGCCAGGGCAGACTATAATGTTCATTTCAAGGAGTTGAATTTTTTTATTTTATTCAAAGCGGTTAGTCCTAGCCTATGCTCTGGGGAGGAAGGTCCCATATGAACAAATACTATAATAAACTATACTATAAATACTATAGCATTCATTGTAGTGTTTTTGCTGACTTTGCTGTATTATTTACAGTTAACTATAGTATAAATACTGTATTAAAAGAAAACTATAGTATATACTATAGTAATTACTAGAGTGTTTTTGTAGATTGCACTATACTTTAGTATGACATTATTGTAGTAATTACTATAGCATTTTTGTTGTATTATTTTGTTTGACATAGATGTGGAGGCTTTCTCATTCAGGAAACTTACAGGGAAAATACTAAAGGAGCAGATGTTCCGTGACCTGTTGGTAGGTAGGATAGTTTAGGGCTTCTGCTCTTTTCTATAACCTGTGGAGAACAAAATATAGTCTATACTTGGCTGGTAGGTTTCTTACTTATGGGTGGTACAAATTGTGATATGGGGGAGGGGAGTGGGCAGGGTATATGCAAATTAAATACCGTAGTATTTACTATAGTTTAAAAAAGTGTAGTGTTTTGCGGACTGTGGTGTTTTTGCAGACATTACTGTAGTATTTAAATACTACAGTGTTTTTTTGGGATAATTCTGCAGTATTTACTGTAGTCTTCTACAGTATACTACATAATTGTATAGTAAGTACACACATGATCGAGGGATATTACAGTGTGTAGTACAGTATTCTAAAGTATACTACAGTTTACTATAGAATTCTATTGTGCTCTAGGATTCTATAGTAAACTGTAGTATTTTTCCCTGTGTGGTGCCTCTTATGTTTGTTTTTAGAGGATTGTGCCTACTTGTTTTATAACATGCTACTTTTTGAGGAGAAAAAAAAACAGATTTTGCTTTTACTATGAAAATGCTATTCATAACATTTTCATACTCAGTCTGAGTAGTTAGATCACTACTCAGACTGAGCTTTGGGTGTCTAGATTCAGCTCCAATGCTCTCCCCTCTATTAACCAGGACCTCAGTGACCTCCTTCATCAGGCAGGCCCGTCCTGGCAGCCAGCTTTCTGTGCAAACTCAGATAAGCAGGAGAGAACACCCCATGTTGTGATGTGCTATCTACACCTATTTATAATACAAACAAGCCTGGGAACAGTGGATAAAAAGCATCATCTCTGTGAACGTCAGCGGGTGATACAAAAGCACTAGTGCAAAACAGTACTGCCTCTCTTTTTGAAGCTTAGAACAGCATCTCCTTTGGTATTGGATCTGTTGTATTTCTCCCATTAAAGTCCCACAAGTTATTACATTGGAATTCTTTGGTCTCTAACAGATCTGAAATATGTGGCCACCCTTTTCAAATTGTCAGATAAGTGAGGATGGGTAGAAACGGGGGTAAATTCAGTTCCTTTCCCAGCGGGAGGCTAGCGATGCACCTCTCTATAGCTACTGCTGCTCGGTCTACTGATCACCTGTTCCTACTGCGTCATGCTCCCATTAGACCCTCTGTGGCGGAGCGAACCAATGCCTGTACACATCCATGGACCCGGAGCCAAGTTCCCTCCCCTCCCTCGTCCTGCCCTCTATGCCCAGGCCTGCTTATTTTCACCAACAGCAGCGGCCCTATGTTTTCTATCAGCTGTAATCTTTGCTGCAAAAATGGAACACGGCTAAGCATGATTTCTGAGAGGGGAAGTGGCAGAAATGAGAGTTGTTGTTAAACAGGAGTTATGCAGGCAGGTTTTCAGATGGGAATGGAGAGTATAATACAGATGTAGCCTCTGGCTCAGTCACCATGTAATGCCTAATGCATTGAATCTGTGTGTAAGCAGTTAAGCCGAGGCAGTCTAGACTGGCCGTTATGTAATAAGCTAGTCTCACCCAATGATGTATATATAAACCCTGGTTTG
The DNA here is from genome assembly GCF_016432855.1 of Salvelinus namaycush. NCBI lineage: Eukaryota > Metazoa > Chordata > Actinopteri > Salmoniformes > Salmonidae > Salvelinus > Salvelinus namaycush. The sequence goes on along the minus strand of NC_052310.1, from coordinate 40,745,549 downwards.
CTGATGAAGTTGGCAAATGAGAGGCTTTGAAGCCACATTGGTACTCCCCAGAAGGAGCGGAAGGAATGAAATTCTACAGTATTTCAATACAATGTTTCAAGGACAAAATTCAGTGTATTTTAGTAATACATTTGTTGATGGCTCTGCATTGGCTTCAATCCAGCGCCCCCTGTCAGTCATCCAGTGTTTATTCACATCATTGGTCTCACCACCTCATCCATTACCATTTTACTTGTTCATTAAACTCTTTCTGATCTGTTGTTGTAACTTGTTTGGGTGGGATGCAGAGTGATTCCATTTTCTTTATTCAAGTATCTGCATTATTGAGAGGTCAGTCCACCTGAGCACAGGAGTCAGCACTGACATCATTGTTAAATGGATTCAGAAGAAGCTTGTTCTGCCAAATGCCTTGCCACAGCTGTTATGTGTATGTGGAGGGAGAGAGAGGAGGGGTGCATTTAATGTCCAATGATGCACAGGGAATGGAGGGGTGGATGCCCTCAGGCACTTGGGCTTGTGTCTCCGGCTTTTGTCTGTTTCCAGGTCACTGAACCATGCCCTCACAGGCTACAACACAGCTCCAGCCGGATCTCATCAGTGGACCATTGGCCATTTCTACTCATATCTTCATTAATTAATGGAGACAAAATGACCCCTAGGTTCAGTAATAGTGCCCCCAACAATCAACCAGATTACATTATGTCCGCGACTCCCCGGGGATATTGACATGTGATGATATGCAACACATAAAATCAGTAAAATAGGGGGCCTCCCAAGTGGCGCAGCGGTTTAAGGCACTGCATCGCAGTGATAGAGGTGTCACTACAGACCCGGGTTTGATCCCAGGCTGTGTTGCAGCCGGCCGCAACCGGGAGACCCATGAGTCGGCGCACAATTGGCCCAGCGTCGTCCAGGTTAGGGGTGGGTTTGGCCAGCCGGCATGTCCTTGTCCCATCATACTCTAGCGACTCCTTGCGGTGGGCTGGGCGCATGTATGCTGACCTCGGTCGCCAGCTGGTGTGTTTCCTCCGACACATTGGTGTGGCTAGCTTCCGGGTTAAGCTAGCAGTGTGTCAAGAAGCAGTGCGACTTGGTGGGGTTGTGTTTCAGAGCACACATGGCTTTTGACCTTTGCCTCTCCTGAGTCCATATGAGAGTTGCATCAATGGTACAAGACTGTAACTACCAATTGGGGTAAAAAAGTAATAAAATAAATAAATATTTTCTGTAAAATAATCACATCAGTTACGCAAAGGCTTACTTAACACGTGCCTGAAGTGCGGAGAATATGGTGGTTTATGGCTAATAGTTAGTCAGGCTGGCTCACATCACTGTTTAGAAGGATTGTTTTGTTTGGACCTATACAATTAATAACACTGCTATTAAACATGTACTAATGTCAGCTGTCCTCTCAGTGTTAGAACAGGCAGAATGGATTAAGTCTACAGCACAACACACAGCACAAATTACAGGTTTGAGATTTACAAATGACAGACAAAATTTAAGACAAAAAAAATGTTTCTTTACCACACTCGCTTTTCATGTGTGCTCTTCTTGTAGGAAGCAATCAAATCAAGCTTTATTTGTGACCTGTGCCGAATACAAGTGTAGTCCTTACCGTGAAATGCTTACTTGCAAGCCCTTAACCAACAGTGCAGTTCAAGAAGAGTTAAGAAAATGTTCACCAAATAAACTAAAGTAAAAAATTTGAAAAATTAACACAATAAAATAACACTCCCCCATTGGTGACTACACATTATCTATATCTGGGATAATAACTCAGTAACTAGCAAAGGATATGAACAAATCTGCACACATGGCTACATGCAGCTCTCGCTTTCTCAAAACAAGCAGATCTACTCACGACCGCTCATGCTGTAAGCATGGTCCACTTCAAAGTGAATGGCACAGATCGTTATGGCAATGGTCTATTTGCATATGCCTGTAGGCCTACTGCAGCTCTGATTGGTTATGCCACACTGGTCTGTGTAGAGTAGGCGACATGAAAAGTGGACCGCTCATGCTCTGCCCAAGATGGTAGCGGGGAGCAGGGATCCGGTGGTGGTCTGCCTGTCGTCGGTACCTGGAGGTGGTCTTGAGAAGAGCGGCCCGGACTCTCTTCCAGGTACGTCGACAGCAATGGACAAACACCTGGGAAGAAGGTGTGCTGACCTCTGCCTCTTGCTCCGGGAAGAGTAGGGGCCGACAACCTAGGGAACACTTAAAAGGCGAAAGGCCCGTAGCGGAACAGGGAAGGGTGTTGCAAGCATATTCCACCCATACGAGTTGCTGGCTCCAGGTGGTGGGATTAGTGGAGACGAGGCAGCAAAGAGTCGTCTCCAGGTCCTGACTGGCTTGCTCTGACTGGCCGTTGGACTGGGGATGAAAACTAGAGGACAAGCTGGCCGATGACCCAATAAGGGTTCAGAACGCCTTCCAGAACTGGGACAAGAACTGGGATCAGCGATCGGATACCATGTCGACCGGCAGTCCATGGATCCGGAAGTCATGCCTAGGCGAGTGCCCTCCTGGACATCAGCGTTGTGAGGTACGCTATCCTCGAGTGGTCGGAGGGGAACGAAGAAGGCTGCAGCTCGAAGATGAGGGCGCACTGGGAGAGAAAGCCCTGGCAGGTTCCAGAATCTCCAGCGTAGTGCTCCGGAGGAGGTAAGCCTACGGAGGAGGTAGGCTGGGAAGAAACGCCGCTGGTGGAGGGTTTGCTGAGAATCTGGGGGATTACTGGTGTGGCCCGCTGCTTAGGAGGGAATTGCTCCAGCGATGTATCGAACGTCAGGTCATGGCATTCTGCCAGGGTATGGTCCCTCCATAAGGCATTGCAGAAATTCCTTTTGTCTTCCAATGGTGGCTCCTTGCTGGGAGACAGCATTGTGGGGCTTGACTGAGTCTGCTGGGTCAGTCATGGCCAGTTCATACTATCACGACTCGGGATATGACCCAGATGCAGACATAGGAGGCAGATAGTACAATTCTCAGATGATTTATTGTAAACACGGGGCAGGCAAAGGGCAGGTCGAGGACAGGCAGGGGTTCGTGATCAAGTCTGAGTCAGGCAGGTACAGGACGGCAGGCTCGGGTCAGGGCAGGCAGAGGTTTGTAATTAGGTCAGAGTCAGGCAGGTAAAGGATGACAGGAAGGTTCGGGATCAGGGCTGGCAGAATAGTCAGAACCGGGGAAACTAGGAAACAGAACTTGAGAAAAAGGAAGACGGGAAAGCACAGACAAACAGAGAACACAGGTATAAATACACAGGGGATTTACAGTAGCTATTACAGTGAAAGAATACCATGCTATTGTTTGAGGAGAGTGCACAGTTATGAACTTCAAAATGTATTAATAGACCAATTAGGCACATTTGGGCAGTCTTGATTCAACATTTTAAACAGAAATGCAATGGTTAATTGAATCAGTCTAAAACTTTGCTCATACACTGCTGCCATCTAGTGGCCAAAATCAAAATTGCGCCTAACCTGGGATAGTACATTGTGACCTTTCACTTGCATTTCAAAGATGATGTTGGAAAAAAAACATGCATGTTTTTTTCTTTGTATTATCTTTTACCAGATTGAATGTGTTATATTCTTCTACATTCATTTAAAATTTCCACAAACTTCAAAGTGTTTCATATCAAATGGTATCAAGAATATGCATATCCTTGCTTCAGGTCCTGAGTTACACGCAGTTAGATTTGAGTATGTCATTTTAGGCAAAAATGTATAAAAAAGGTCCGATCCTTAAGAGGTTTAAGTCTTTACATAACCCATTTATTTCGATACGACAGAAAAGGAAGTCTACCAGGAAGTCCACACCCAACACAAGCAGTGACGAGTTATCCTACCCTGGTCCGGCCTGATGGCCATAATCAGAGCGTGTTGGGTTGAATTACCCTCTTTTTTAACTTTAAGCAGTCTTGCATAGAATGTTCACAGATCCTTTTTAGAATTACATGGCATTTCTCTATTCTCATATTGTACGTGCTTATGACATTGTAGCCGGTGTCTGGCCCTAAAGATAAAGGCCTTATGCAATCTTTCTGTTACAAAACAAGATCAGTTAAGTACTGTAGACTTGAGGAGCTTCAGGGTTGGTTGACGGTTGCTCATTTGCTGACCAGTGGATCACTTCCACCCTTTGGCACCAGTGTATGCCAGGCAGGCATATGGGGAGTGAAAGCTGGGACTTGTTCCAGGTTCCAGCCCACCGGAGTACGTTGATGGGATCTGAGCGAGTGAGACTGAGAGATATTCTGAGAAATCAGAACTCATCAGAAAATATTTTCTAGTATAATTATGTTCAGTAGATTACAATATGTCCTAGTTAGCTGGATCGCTTAGAGATGCCAGCCATGGTGACTTACTGGATGCATTAGCATTGGTGAATGGCTGTCTACGACACATGTGGTGGATCCCACCAGAGGAAGCTGACCGCATAGGTGTTTATAGCAGCTATCCTTACTGTACTGATGCAACCTTTGCACCTTGCTATTTTTGGGGGGTATTTTGTTAGGATGCCCATTAGCTGTTGCAAAAGCAGCAGCTACTCTTCCTGGGTTCCACACAAAACATGAAACATAATACGGAATGACCCACTCAGTTTTAGTTTTATGTCCCTATATTAAAATAGCAAAAAATGGACAGGGCACGCTACGGTGTGTTTAGGGGGGCTATGGAAAGACTCCTTTGGGTTTCCATAAAAAGCAAGGGGGGTAAAAAACATTTCTTGTCTCTGTGGTAGGCTAACTGAATGACATGATACGGCTGCGCCTGCAATATTAGATTTTGGGTGGGGTCAAGTTTACTGTTGAAGCTGCTTCCCTCTTAGCTAGCTAGCTGTAAAAAGCGTTAGTGTTAATAGCCTTAGCCTATTTAGCAAGCTCAATCCAGCTAGTCTGCCACAATGAATACTCGGTTACTGCACATTAGAGGTCTACATGGATCCACCTGTACCCGAATACCCGTGACCCGGTCCGGGACCCGAGCAGGTCCGGGTCTCGTCGGATCTGATATTATTTTCGCGGGTCTCGGGTATGTACAATTTTAACTAACTTATCCGGATGGGCCCATACAAATCCGAACACGACTGCTGCAGTAGAGAGAGAGAGACATTTTATAATTTATGCTGCTGCTCTTAATTTTCACAAAAGTGGAACGTGGCGCGTGTAGCTTGATGTTGGCCATTCATAAGTCATCAAAGCGGCAATAGGCTGCAGTCATAGAGCCTCTAACCGTGTGTGGCAAAAGTTACGAGATTTTTTATAAAATCGTGCACACAGCCATGCAATCTCTATAGACAAACATCGGCAGTAGAATGTTCTTACTGAAGGGTTCAGTGACTTTCAACTTGGCACCGTCATAGGATGCCACCTTTCCAACAGGTCAGTTGGTCAAATTTCTGCCCTACTGGAGCGAGTCAACTGTAAGTCAAATCAAATCAAATGTATTGGCCACAGTGAAATGCTTGTGTTCCTAGCTCCAACAGTGCAGTAGTATCTAACAATTCACAACAATACACAAATCCAAAAGTAAAAGAATGGAATTAAGAAATATACAAATATTAGGACGATCAATGTCGGAGTGGCATTGACTAAGTACAGTAGAATACAATTCAGCATATAAATATGAGATAAAAAAACAGTATGTTAACATTATTAAAGTGACTAGTGTTCCATTATTAAAGTGGCCAGTGATTCCATGTCTATGTATATAGGTCAGCAGCCTCTAAGGTGCAGGGTTGAGTAGCCGGGTGGTAGCCGGCTAGGGATGGCTATTTAACAGTCTGATGGCCTTGAGATAGAAGCTGTTTTTCAGTTTCTTGGTCCCAGCTTTGATGCACCTGTACTGACCTCGCCTTCTGGATGATAGAGGGGTGAACAGGCAGTGGTTCGGGTGGTTGATGTCCTTGATGATCTTTTTGGCCTTCCTGTGACATTGGGTGCTGTAGGTGTCCTGGAGGGCAGGCAGTGTGCCCCTGGTGATGCATTGGGCAGACCATACCACCCTCTGGAGACCCCTGCAGTTGCGGGCGGTGCAGTTGCCGTACCAGGCGGTGACATAGCCCGACACGTACGGTGTTACGGTCTGCTCAATTGTGCATCTGTAAAAGTTTCTGAGGGTCTTAGGGCCAAGCCGAATTTCTTCAGCCTCCTGAGGTTGAAGAGGCGCTGTTGCACCTTCTTCACCACACTGTCTGTGTAGGTGGACCAATTCAGTTTGTCCGTGATGTGAACGCCGAGGAACTTGACACTTTCCACCTTCTCCACTGCAATCCCGTCAATGTGGATAGGGGCGTGCTCCTTCTGCTGTTTCCTGAAGTCCACAATCAGCTCCTTCGTTTTGTTGATAGGAATGCTGTTATTGTTATTGTGAATTGGAAACGTATAGGAGCAACAACAGCTAAGCCGCAAATTGGTAGACCACACAAGCTCACAGAACGGGACCGGCGAGTGCTGAAGCGCTTAGCACATAAAAATCGTCTGTCCTTGGTTGCAACACTCACTACTGAGTTCCAAACTGCCCCTGGAAGCAACGTCAGCACAATAACTGTTCGTATGGAGCTTCATGAAATGGATTTCCAGCTGCGCAGCCGCATACAAGCCTGAGATCACCATGCACAATGCCAAGTATCGGCTGGAATGTTGTAAAGCTCACCACCGTTGAACTCTGGAGCAGTGGAATCGCGTTCGCTGGAGTGATGAATCACGCTTCACCATCTGGCAGTCCGACGAATGAATCTGGGTTTGGCGGATGCCAAGAGAATGCTACCTGCCCGAATGCATAGTGCCAACTGTAAAGTTTGATGGAGGAGGGCTGTTTTTCATGGTTCCCTTAGTTCCAGTGAAGGGAAATCTTAACTCTACAGCATACAATGACATTCTAGATGATTCTGTGCTTCCAACTTTGTGGCAACAGTTTGGGAAAGGCCCTTTCCTGTTTCAGCATGACAATGCCCCCGTGCACAAAGCGAATTCCATACAGAAATGGTTTGTCGAGATCGGTGTGGAAAAACTTGACTGGCCTGCACAAAGCCCTGACGACCACCTTTGGGATAAATTGGAACGCCGACTGTGAGCCAGGCCTAATTGCCCAACATCAGTGCCTGACCTCACTAATGCTCTTGTGGCTGAATGGAAGCAAGTCCCCGCAGCATTGCTCCAACATCTAGTGAAAAGCCTTCCCAGAAGAGCGGAGGCTGTTATAGCAGCAAAGGGTGGACCAACTCCATAGTAATGCCCATGATTTTTAAATGAGATGTTCAACGAGCAGGTGTCCACATACTTTTGGTCATGTAGTGTGTCTAATCAATGGACAATGGAAATAAAATTACGGAATTAAAAGTTAAAGGAGAAGGATAGGCTACACCGACCAAGTGCCAACAGGTAGGCTGCTACTTAATATTCTGAATGGAGTTGTTGTTATTTGTAACTGTATGATGGGAAAGTCCATGCACTGCAGCCTCAGTTAGCCTAGCTAGCTAACATTAGTTAGCTTAACTAGCTTCTCCCGGTTTGATGCAGTCAAGACTGGTACTACGAAATCATATTTGATGATAAATAACCTGGCTATGGCAGCTATTAGTCAACTATAGCGCGAGTCGGCTTAGTCGGTTGGTTGCTGTCTCTCGTCTGTCCCTCCCTCCCTGCCCACTGTGTCACTCTCTCACAGTATGGCCCGCCCCTGCCCACTGTGTCACTCTCTTACAGTACGGCCCGCCCCTGCCCACTGTGTCACTCTCTTACAGTACGGCCCGCCCCTGTCTGCTGGAGCTGCACCTCTCTCCCTCCTCTAACGCTTTTTCTGCTCCGGTTAATAAAGTAGCTTAAAAAAATGACTTTTCTGCTGCTTCCCTCATTCGGATCGGACCAGGTCTGGATCCGACCAGGTCTATAAGGAACGGGTCTAGTTGTCTTCAGGTTCATTCGGTACGGGTCTCTATATTACATTTTTGTATTTATGCATATCGTGTTAGGGTGGGAAATCCCCAGGTCCATTTCAGAACGGGTCCAACTTTTTGGACCCGTGAAGACCTCTACTGCAAATGCTATTATGGTTTTATTGGTAGCCTATTGGTTTTCATTGCTGTAAATGGAACGAAATGTATTTGAAACGTGTTTATGGTAGGCTGGCATTGCTTAATTGATTACGTGGTTCGAATTTGGTTCACCAAAGTGTATTTTGCCATATTTGGATATTTGGATCTCCATTTGCGTTTTTCTTTACGGTGTTGGTTTACTGTTAATGTAACTAGCATAAATATAGATTGTATCATGCCTTTATCGATCTTATATTTTATTTACCAGGCCAACTACTTTTGTTCTGTTCACATTCATTCGCATTTGCAGATGTGTCTATTCTAAGCCAAACTGCTATTCAGTAATTTTTTTGCATGCATGAATAACTAGTCTACTACTTTCAGCATTTAGTTTGCATTATTTTGTAATAGGTGAATTGCCCTATCTATCTTGTAGTGTCACGATCGTCTTGCGAAGAGAGTGAGGACCAAAATGCAGCGTGTTCAAAATACATCTTCTTTTATTTCAGAAGAGAGAAAAACCAAGAAACGAACAACTATACAAAAACGAACAAAATAACAAACTGACGACCGTGAAGCTATACATATAAATAGTGCTGACACAAACACTACACATAGACAATTACCCACAAATGCATGATGCCCATGGCTGCCTTAAATATGGCTCCCAATCAGAGACAAATGAAAGACATCTGTCTCTGATTGAGAACCACTCAGGCAACCATAGACATACCTAGACACATTCACTCAACCATAGACATACCTAGAAACATTCACTCAACACAAACTCATACACTACACCCAACACCCCCTTTACCATATAACCACCCAAAATGACAAAACACAAACATTCCCCATGTCACACCCTGACCTAACTAAAATAATAAAGAAAACAAAGAATACTAAGGCCAGGGCGTGACATGTAGCCTCTATTCATTACCAAAACAGCGTCGCTGCAGGGCGCTGTCCATTGTGCTGATACAGTGCAGCAGAGTTAGTCTACAGATTTCAAAAGCACTCAATGATCTCGAAGTCTCGGTATTTGAACTTTATGTTTATTGTGATATAGCATCATTATATTCAATATAATTCCAATGCAAGAACTCCCAAAAATGTTGCTCCCTCGCAGATTTCAACTGCCTCCTTAGTGACTTTATCATGGTGCCGGGTCTGACTGCATGTTAATGTACAGCAGTTTAATTTGTCTTGAGGCCCCTGTATACCGATTAAAAGGAAACAATGGGTGCTTTATCTACATTTTGAAATGTGTCTCACACAATAAAACATTAGTTAGAAAGAGAGAAAGTGCTGAAAACTGTAGGGGAAGTAAGATAGTTTGAGATTAATTAAATGGCAGTAGTGAAGTTGTGTTGATTTCACTTCCCCCGTTAGCCACACATTGAGATGAGTCGAATCTCAAAGAAAATCACACATAATCCTTCATTTTTCAAATGTGCATATTTTAATAATTGATTGTGTTCAGCTAAACTTGGAAATTGCCTCGTAGGGTTTTATGATAATCCACTGATAGTTTATTGTGCTTGAGGACCTGCGCTGGTTTAGCCTATTACACTGTTGGCAGAGAGCAGATTGATACTGTACGGGGAATAATCAGCAGAGCACACTGAGATTGTGTTTCCCCCCTGGATAGACTGTGACTCATTGGGATTAATTGGGTAGTGGCACTATAGATGTGCCTGCGAAAACTCCTGAAGGGGAAACAACAACAGTAACAGTAGCCTCTCATATCTGGACAGATTATTTACTGCCTGTTGTTACTAAGCGTTAAATTGGATCATTTTTGCCCAAAATTCCCAACTAAGACAGAGTGAACTTCAACAGCATGAGCAAAGAGAAAGAGGCTTGCCAGAATATGACACATGGCACTCTAGTCTTTTATCCCACAGTCTTTTTATGCTAATTCTTCCACTGTGTATTTTTGTTATCTTTCCAGAGATCCTATTTCTTCCTCAAGGCTCTCTATCGCTTCTTTTGCATTGCTTGTGTTTTCTTCTATTTTGTTTAGGGGAGCTCTCTGATTGGATGCCTTTATCAAGATTTTAGGACCTTGTTTCCATTTCCCTTTGCATTGCCATTGTGGGGAGCATGGAAACCAGGCTGTTTCTGGGGAGAATAACACTGGCCTACATCTAGCTGGGCTTAGTATTGAAGCAAACAGTCTATAAATGATTCAGTACTTTTTGTATTCATTTTCTATTAATTTGAGACTGTCCCTGTATTGCTACTACACTGTTATTACAATATGTGCCTCAGTGGCTGATGTAGCTTACCGTACCATTCCCTAGTCACAGGATCAGGATGTCCCCCTGTTTTACACTGCAGGATTAAAGGATGAAACAGATTAAGAATTATATCATAATTATCATCACCTTTCACTGCTCGGAAAACGCTTGGCCGGTGACAGATGAGTGACATCCACTATGTGTCCAGATCCCAGATTTTTATGAGACTGTAGGCTAATGAAAGGAAAAAGGGTGCGGGCCGGATACGGATTTAGCTTTATAATGAGTCACACGTTCACATGACAAATCAATCATGACATTGGCCTTTCTAGCAGCTCTGAATTTAGTCATACAATGTGAGATGTATAGCAAGTTTGTGTTCAGTCAAAGACCCATCGCAGGAATTTCTAAACCTTTTTATTATCCAAATGACAGTGTTTTTGGTGATTTAGACCTAGATCAAGTAGAATTTTGCTTGAAACTAGCAAATGGTTCATTGATGTTTAGCCTACAGAACATGTCTGATCTCCCTCCTGCTAATGAAAAATCATATTATTGCAATTTGTATTATTTGAGTGACAGTATTAGGAGTCCACTCAAAACATTGAGTGTTAAAATTACTAATTGCTACTCAATGCATCTAAGCAACAAGTAGGCTATGAAATATTGATATTTATTAGCCACTCACAGACCCTTGACTGTTTATAGACTTATTATTTAACTGCTAGAAAGTCCAATCAATGGCAGAGACCCATCATCAATAACTGTTGTGTGTGCCTACGTCCTCACCATAAATTTGAATCTCTGACTCAATGAGTCCTAATGTGTGAGATGGATATTAAAATGATTTAGACTGAGCCTGTACAAATGGCTATTTTTGAATGGGGCCGGTAGCAAACAGCAGTATCACACATTTATTCAAGTCTTATATAGTGTCATGTCTTTCAGTCTGTGTCGCTGACTATGGGGAGTTGGGGACACATTTTTCATAGCATTTAGCATTACAAAATGCTTGCTGCATATTTAAAAGCGAAAAACACCTAAGAAGGCAGGAGACTGAAAAGATGCATCGACGACGTCGTCCCCACAGTGACTCTACGTACATATCCCAACCAGAAGCCATGGATTACAGGCAACTTCTGCATCGAGCTAAATGCTAGAGCTGCCGCTTTCAAGGAGCAGGAGACTAATCCGGACGCTTATAAGAAATCCCACTATCCTCAGACGAACCATCAAACAAGCAAAGCGTCAATACAGGATTAATATTGTATCCTACTACACCGGCTCTGATGCTCGCCGAATGTGGCAGGGCTCGAAAACTATTACGGACTACAAAGGGAAACCCAGACGCGAGCTACCCAGTGACGCGAGCCTATCAGACGAGCTAAATGCCTTTTATGCTCGCTTCGAGGCAAGCAGCACTGAAGCATGCACGAGAGCACCAGTTGTTCTGGATGACTGTGTGATAACGCTCACGGTAGCCAATGTGAACAAAACCTTTAAACAGGTCAACATTCACAAAGCCGCTGGGCCAGACGGATTACCAGGACGTGTACTCAAAGCATTCGTGGACCAACTTTCAAGTGTCTTCACTGACATTTTCAACCTCTTCCTGGCCGAGTCTGTAATATCTACATGTTTCAAGCAGACCACCATAGTCCCGGTGCCCAAGGAAGCGAAGGTAACCTGCCTAAATGATTACCGCCCCGTGGCACTCACGTCGGTAGCCATGAAGTGCTTTGAAAGGCTGGTCATGGCTCACATCAACAGCATCCTCCCGGACACCCTAGACCCACTCCAATTTGCATACCGCCCCAACAGATCCACAGATGACGCAATCTCAATCGCACTCCACACTGCCCTTTCTCACCTGGACAAAAGGAACACCTATGTGAGAATGCTGTTCACTGACTACAGATCAACGTTCAACACCATAGTGCCCACGAAGCTCATCACTAAGCTAAGGACTCTGGGACTAAACACCTTCCTCTGCAACTGGATCCTGGACATATTGACGGGCCGCCCCCAGGTGGTGAGAGTAGGCAACAACACATCTTCCACGCTGATCCTTAACACTGGAGCCCTCAGGGGTGTGTACTTAGTCCCCTCCTGTATTCCCTGTTCACCCATGACTCCGTGGCCAAACACAACTCCAACACCATCATTAAGTTTGCTGACGACACAACAGTGGTAGGCCTGATCACCGACAACAATGAGACAGCCTATAGGGAGGAGGTCAGAGAACTGGCAGTGTGGTGCCAGGACAATAACCGCTCCCTCAATGTGAGCAAGACAAAGGAGCTGATCATGGACTACAGGAAAAGGCGGGCCAAACAGGCCCCCATTAACATCGACAGGGCTATAGTGGATCGGGTCGAGAGTTTCAAGTTACTTGGTGTCCACATCACCAATGAACTATCACGATCCGAACATACCAAGACAGTCGTGAAGAGGGCACGACAAAACCTTTTCCCCCTCAGGAGACTGAAAAGATTTGGCATGGGTCCACTGATCCTCAAAAGGTTCTACAGCTGCACCATCGAGAGCATCCTGACCGGTTGCATCACCGCCTGGTATGGCAACTGCTCGGCATCTGACCGTAAGGTGTTATAGAGGGTAGTGCGAACGGCCCAGTACATCACTGGGGCCAAGCTTCCTGCCATCCAGGACATATACAATAGGCGTGTCAGAGGAAAGCCCATAAAATTGTCAGAGACTCCAGTCACCCAAGTTATAGACTGTTTTCTCTGCTACCGCATGGAGCGCCCAAGTCTAGGACCAAAAGGCTCCGCAACAGCTTCTACCCCCAAGCCATAAGACAATTAATAAAATCACCACCGGATAATTTACATTGACCTCACCTCCCTTTTGTACACTGCTGCTACTCGCTGTTTATTATCTATGCATAGTCACTTCACCCCCACCTACATGTACAAATTACCTCAACTAAACTGCACCTGTCACGGCCGTCGAAAGAACTGGACCAAAGCGCAGCGTGGTGAGCGTACATATTCCTTTTTATTAGAATGACGCCAACAAAACAATAAACAATATAAAAACGACCGTGAAGCTTAAGGGCTATAGTGCCACAAACAAAGACAACTTCCCACACAGAAAGGAGGGAAAAGGGCTACCTAAGTATGGTTCCCAATCAGAGACAACGATAGACAGCTGTCCCTAATTGAGAACCATACCCGGCCAAAACAAAGAAATACAAAAACATAGAATATAGATCATAGAATGCCCACCCAAATCACACCCTGACCAAACCCAAAATAGAGACATAAAAAGCTCTCTAAGGTCAGGGCTTGACAGTACCCCTGCACACTGACTCGGTACCGGTGCCCCCTGTATATAGCCCTGTTATTGTTATTCTTATTGTGTTACTTTTTATAATTACTTTTTATTTTAGTCTACTTGGTAAATATTTTCTTAGCACTTCTTGAACTGCACTTTTGGTTAAGGGCTTGTAAGTAAGCATTTCCCGGTAAAGTCTACACTTGTTGTATTCGGTGCGTGTGACAAATAAAGTTTGATTTGATTTGATCTCAAACATACATGTTAATGTTAAAACTGGGTCTTAGAAGTTTCTGTTTTCCACAGTTCCCTTTATACTGAAGCAGAGAGTGAATTCTTCACCTTATGTAATGCCTTGTGTATCTCAGCGCTTGTAGAGGTAATGTAAACAGACTCGTTGTATGGCGAGCCCTGTCAAGTTCAGTGTGTTTTCTTTTTTCCTGGGAGCCCCGCTGAGTGTCTGTCTCTTTAATAAGTGTAGGGAGGGAAGGGGAGGTGGGAGGGGCTTCCTGAGGAAACAGGTGTGTGTTGACAAGGATGATGTCCTTGTTTCAGTGTCACCTGGGAAGACCTACATTGTAGCGGATCCACTATCACAGCTCACAGCTGGTAGAGAGACCAGAGTGCAGATGCCTCCCAGGCAGCATGTTGATATAAGTAAGTAAAAAAAAGTGTTGCCTGTTAATTTGAAACTGCACATTTGTCAAGGTAAGGGGTTGTTTTACACCCGGGATAGCCTGACAGTATGTTTCTCTTCCAGTAATCCCTTGTGGGGCATGAATAGCGTATTTTTGGGGAAAGCATATTTTAGTCATAAGTATAGGTGGGATGACTACATCTGTCTCCTGAATAAGTAACTGAATGCTAATGTGAGAGTGTTCAACTTTATTCAAAAAATATTATTTTCAGACTTAATGTTCTTTATGCCCCTTAAAATAGTAACCTGAAGTAGATCAGTACATGGGCCAGCTGCAGTATTCACACAATGCTCCCAGCTCACTGTACTGGGCTTCATCCAAGATCTGATTATTTGCATATTAGTAAATGTATGAAAACGTGGAAGCCAAGTAATTTCTTCCCCAATCTCATGTTGAAAACTCTTTGTTGAGAGACGCCTGCTGAGTCTATTGTCCCATTATTGTGATGAATATGGTAATATCCTTTCCTCACATTTACATACAGAGAGGAAACTAGGACACTAGGCAACTTCCCCTTGAAAAAGTGTCTCATGGGAAACCTTGAAAGAGTCTCTAAGTCTGTGTAACTCAAATGACTGAGAAAGTCTGTTATGCAAAACAGTCCGAGGAAAACTCCACTATAATCTTCTGTGTTTGCTCTGAATGATAAGGTACCTGTCAGAAGGGCAAGTGTTTTAGTTAGGCCTAATAGTTAGGCCTTTGGGGCTCCCGAGTGGCGCAGCGGTCTAAGGCACTGCGTCTCAGTGCTATAGGCGTCACTACAGACCCTGGTTCGATTCCAGGCTGTAACCACAACCGGCGGGGATTGGGAGTCCCATAGGGCGGCGTACAATTGGCCCAGCGTCGTCCGGGTTAGGTTTTGGCCGGGGTAGGCCGTCATTGTAAATAAGAATTTGTTCTTAACTGACTTGCCTAGTTAAATAAAAGTTAAATAAAATAAAAATAATAGGTTTGTTGTCTGTCATTTAGCTTATAATTGTTATGGAGCAGGGTGGTATTGAGTGACTGAGAACAGACCCAGGGTGTGTGTTTAGATACCATCATATGACACTAGGAGTTAACAGTGTTTCAGCCAAGGTGGCTGACTAAGAGCTAGGTCGCATGATGTCATTCAGGAAGTGGAGTCTGTGGACACAGTAAAATAAGGTACTGTACTGTAGGTCTACGGTATCATAGGTCCTGTCACAGAGTCAAATGACACATATCTCTGTTTGCAACGCTTGAGAGAAGTTAACCTGCTCATTTATTTTGCTAAAGCAGAACTAGGATGAGTCAGAGATGAGTTAGTCTTTTTATGACATTTTACTGTGAAATTACAATTCACTAACTTGCTTATTTTGTGTAGTAAAAATTCCCCAATTTTTGTTTCCTCACACTGTTGTTACTATTAATAATTTTGAATGTCCAAGTATTGGATTATTATGACACAAAAGGTTCTGTGTTTCTGTTATTACATAGCGGCATATGGGCATTTCAAGTATGCTTTTCTAAGTTAACTTGAACAAACTTGAACAGCATAAAAACCACCAACATCCATCCTCTCTCCCACACACACGCACACAAACACATATTTGTCCTGAGGGAATTTCCTGAAAGCCGAGTTGAAAAAGCAAAACAAAATCCTTATTAATTGGTCTGGATGTGGACCCCCCTTTGTTAGCGGGCCGAGTGGGGGCCTTTGGAGAAGAGGAAGCCGGTGCATTGTTACAGGGCATAATGCTTTGTTTTCAAATAACAGCTATTGTCTTCTGAATGAATGGCCTGTTGTTGGAAAGTGTTCTAATTCCCAAATCAAAGCTTGCACCTTTCAGAGTCCCTTTTAATCTTTATTTGAAGTAACCAATGCTTTTCTTGGAATAGGGGACTCTTCTCTGTAATAGTTCTCACAGGACACATAGAAGTGTTCACACGGTACACATTGTTTTCTGGGTTGTGCGTGTGATGTTCTCTGGGCTTCATTTCATAAGTGTGCAGATTAAAGGCCGTGTTGCAGCCTTCAAACGTGTTTATTTGATCCTAGTGATGGATGCAGATTAAGAGTTGGAGCAGGCACCTGTTGCTCTGCAAATGAGCTGGAAAGGGATCAAAAGTCGACCAATCTTCTCAAAGTACAAGCCCCCAACAAAGGATGAAAGCAAAGATTTTTTATAATTTATAACTAAACCAAGATAGACCACAGCCTGTTGTTTCAAACGGGAACAAATGAGTCATAGTGGGCAGAACAAGTAAGGAGGTGGGCAGAGCCAAGCACTAGCTAGCAAGATCCTATTAGTGTGTTTTAGCACAGATTTGCATATTTCCGTTAGGGAACACCTACTCTGTAGAGTGCACGTGTTCAATAACTCAATTTGCCTTTGCACTCCTTCTAAACAAGGCAATTTTTAAAAACTTCACCAAAGGGCTAAGTCTACAAAACTTAGTCCACTCTGTTCGTAACAGATTGTAGTTTTGGGACAGAAAACTGTATTGAGATCAAATGTTTCATCGATGAGAAAATGTGCAGAGTGTCGGCCAAAATCCATCTCGTTCCATCTTCTCCCACTTCCATATTTGGTAGTGAGTGTCAACGCCAAGCGGATGCTTCACATTTAAACATCTTGTGAAATATCTGTATCATTGTTCTGTCTGTGATGAAAGCTTAGAACAGAGTCGAAAAGGGCTTTTTTTCATGATCACATTGATTCACACAAGTGTGGCTTTTTCAATCATACTATTGTTGTTCTCAGAGAACTATGAAAAATATTACACACAAAGCCTAATGTGACTTATCATGGATCAGATTATGTTGATGAATAGTGACCATGTTCCTAGTGCGAACACTGACTTCCTAGCATTAACTCCATGTAGTTTCTCAATAGAGTTAGAAATATTTTGGCCTCCTTTTCACACCACATATAACGCTTTCTATACTCTGGTGCTAGGGAGTTGTAGCAAGGAGAGTGTAGTATTTGTTGATTTAACAAGATTACTGCCTTTAACCAATCAAAATCAAATCAAATTGTGTTTGTCACATGCGCCGAATACAATAGGTGTAGACTTTACAGTGAAATGCTTACTTACAAGCCCTTTCCTAATGATGCAGAGTAAAAAACAGAAAAACAAATAAATAACACAATAGGAATAAAATACACAAGAAGCTATACACAGGGAGTACCAGTACAGGGGTACGAGGTAATTGAGGTAGATATGTACATCAGTGGAGGCTGGTGGGAGGAGCTATAGGAGGACAGGCTCATTGTAATGGCTTGAATGGAATCAATGGAATGGATTCAAACGTGGTTTCCATATGTTTGATGTGTTTGATACCGTTCCATTCATTCCATTCCAGCCTTTACAATGAGCCCGTCCTCCCACCAGCCTCCACTGGTGCCAATGTATATTTGTGTTAATTTATATAGGTCACTTAGTCTGCACTTTGTGTGTGTGTGTGTGTGTGTGTGTGTGTGTGTGTGTGTGTGTGTGTGTGTGTGTGTGTGTGTGTGTGTGTGTGTGTGTGTGTGTGTGTGTGTGTGTGTGTGTGTGTGTGTGCTCAGGCGTGTGTATGGTCTTGGCTTCCAAATCTCACCAGTGGGAGTACACTGCTGATGTAATCCAATTACGGGAGCATAAGCAATTTGTTAGACAGTTCTCATAATGGAACAGTTTCCCAATCAACGCTGATGTACATACAGTTGAAGTCGGAAGTTTACATACACCTAAGCCATATACATTTAAACTCCGTTTTTCACAATTCCTGACATTTAATCCTAGTAAAAATTCCCTGTCTTAGGTCAGTTAGGATCACCACTTTATTTTAAGAATGTGAAATGTCAGAATAATAGTAGATAGAATCATTTATTTCAGCTTGAATTTCTTTCATCACATTCCCAGTGGGTCAGAAGTTTACATACACTCAATTAGTATTTGGTAGCATTGCCTCTAAATTGTTTAACTTGGGTCAAACGTTTTGGGTAGCCTTCCACAAGCTTCCCACAATAAGTTTGGTGAATTTTGGCCCATTCCTCCTGACAGAGCTGGTGTAACTGAGTCAGGTATGTAGGCCTCCTTGCTCGCACATGCTTTTTCAGTTCTGCTCACAAATTGTCTATAGGATTGAGGTCAGGGCTTTGTTATGGCCACTCCAATACCTTGACTTTGTTGTCCTTAAGCCATTTTGCCACAACTTTGGAAGTATGCTTGGGGTCATTGTCCATTTGGAAGACCCATTTGCGACCAAGCTTTAACTTCCTGACTGATGTCTTGAGATATTGCTTCAATATATCCACATAATTTTCCATCCTCATGATGTCATCTATTTTGTGAAGTGCACCAGTCCCTCCTGCAGCAATGCACCCCCACAACATGATGCTGCCACCCCTGTGCTTCACGGTTGGAATGGTGTTCTTCGGCTTGCAAGCATCCCCCTTTTTCCTCCAAACATAACGATGGTCATTATGACCAAACAGTTCTATTTTTGTTTCAGCAGACCAGATGACATTTCTCCAAAAAGTACGATCTTTGTCCCCATGTGCAGTTGAAAACCGTAGTCTGTCTTTTTTATGGTGGTTTTGGAACAATGGCTTCTTCCTTGCTGAACGGCCTTTCAGGTTATTGTTATGTCAATATAGGACTCGTTTTACTGTGAATTTAGATACTTTTGTACCTGTTTCGTCCAGCATCTTCACAAGGTCCTTTGCTGTTGTTCTGGGATTGATTTGCACTTTTCGCACCAAAGTACGTTCGTCTCTAGGAGACCTCCCTGAGTGGTATGAAGGCTGCGTGGTCCCATGGTGTTTATACTTGCGTACTATTGTTTGTACAGATGAACGCGGTACCTTCAGGCGTTTGGAAATTGCTCCCAAGGATGAACCAGACTTGTGGAGGTCTACAATTTTGGCTGATTTCTTTTGATTTTCCCATGATGTCAAGCAAAGAGGCACTGAGTTTGAAAGTAGGCCTTGAAATACAGTACCTGTG
The DNA here is from genome assembly GCF_016432855.1 of Salvelinus namaycush. Taxonomy (NCBI): domain Eukaryota; kingdom Metazoa; phylum Chordata; class Actinopteri; order Salmoniformes; family Salmonidae; genus Salvelinus; species Salvelinus namaycush. The sequence continues at coordinate 40,726,309 of NC_052310.1, read as the reverse complement.
GGTACACTTCCAATTGACTCAAATTATGTAATTTAGCCTATCAGAAGCTTTTTATGCTATAACATAATTTTCTGGAATTTTCCAAGCTGTTTAAAGGCACAGTCAACTTAGTGTATGTAAACTTCTGACCCACTGGAATTATGATACAGTAAATTATAAGTAAAATTATCTGTCTGTAAACAATTGTTGGAAAAACTACTTGTGTCATGCACAAAGTAGATGTCCTAAAAGACTTGCCAAAACTATAGTTTTTTAACAAGAAATTTGTGGAGTGGTTGAAAAACGAGTTTTAATGATTCCAACCTAAGTGTATGTAAACTTCTGAGTTCAACTGTATAAAAAACTAATGGTGTGTGTGTGTGTGTCTGTGTGGGTTTGTGTGAAAGTCAGTGTAGAGTCTTGTGTGCATAGGCAGTACAAAATAAGGTCAAGGACACACAGTCCGATCGTGACGCTGCATGGAGGAACCTATAAGTTGTATATCCATAGCGTCAGTCAGCTAAGTCTCTGTAAGTGTAAAGCATTGAATATTAGAGCTTTTCAAGTCTCTTTGTGAAGTTTTGCAAATGTCCCTTGCGATTTCTGTTTCAATTGCAGTGCAGTGGAACTTTTATCCCTTTATTAAAATGTTTAAAGTAAAGCCTCACACCCTGAGGGTTCCCACAACTATTAATCCAGCAATTTAAAGTTTAATGTTGGCCGGTCTCTCTCCTCCCTTCCTTCCTCTGTGGAATTTACAGAAAATCATCCTCCACCTTTTTAGTCATGCACAGTTTCGTGTGAAAATTGTTTTGTTGTGAATCAACTCACGCTTTCATCACTGACTCCTCTCAAAGGTCAACATCTTGTTATGGTCTCTTTCTCGGTTGGACATTCACCACCTTTAAAAACAACCACTTTGCGGTCCTTCTTTAACTCCGATTGAGCAATGTGACTGTGTTATCGCATCAGTGACACACAGGCACTGTGATAGCTTTAATCCAAAACAGAGAAACTGCAGTGTTAATTCATTTCTAATGAGCACCACTTCATACTATTTATATCGAGAAAGGTATACTCTCAGAAATAAAGGTTTAGATTTGTTCTTAAAGGGGTACAACCGCTTGTCACTGGGGTGGTATCCAGTAAGGTCATCCTTTATACCTTTCAGTTATAGGTAGATAATTGCACCCCAGTTCCTACTTCAGATAGTACCTTTTTTTAAGGTAAAAAAGCATGCTTTTAGAAAGGGTACAATTTGTCTTTATAGGGAATCACCACACTGACAAAGCCATATGTTTCTAGTAAGTGACAAAAATGTACCTCTACCATGGCCACATAAATTGGTACAGCACTTCTACTCACGGGTGGCCAAAAATAACGAACTGATAGCCACACCCCACTAAACCATGCCCCCAATATAATTTCCCAGTGTGCTTTGCCTTTTCGAGTGAATTGTAGTTACCAGCCCTAACGTATTTGTTAGTGACAGACATGGTTGTTGAATTAATCAATCAATCAATCCATCAATCAATGTACATACAGATATTAAAAACAATTCTTAAAACACAACCTCCAGTAGAGAATACTGGGAAATATGATAATGATAATGATTATGGTACATATGTGCCTTTTTAGGGTACCACCCCAGAGACAAAGCCGTTAATTGCTTTAAGGTTGCAAAAAATAAGTTTATACACAGAAAAACAGAAATGTACCTTCACACCGTACCTCTTTTTTTGAGAGTGAGAGTGTGATTATTGTACCTTTTTGTATTCAAAATATTAGGATTTTTTTTTACAATTATACTCTTTATCTGCACATGTACCCTAAAAGGTACTGAACAACACCATGTGAGATCATTATGTGTACCTCTGAAGGTACATTATGTATATTTTTATATTTTTGTACACCAGGGAACAATACTGTATCCTAACCTTACCCTTGTTTCTAAGAGTGTAGAGTACTCGTATGGCACAGCCACCTTTTTTTCAGAGTTCCCTGTCTGGCAGCACTCCAGCTTAAGATGTAACATAGCCCTGTTAATCATCTATGGGTGGAGGAGGGCTATGTGGTGCATAGACGCCTAGGGGGTCATTCCTATTATCCGGTGCCTTTTAGGACCTCGTAACTTTTGGGGAGACATTTTTTTATTATTCTTTTTTTTTCGATCAGAAAAAGGACAGGTGTGACTTTCAGAAAAACATATTGGTCAAACTCAGGCACTTAAATCCCTGTTAGGTTCATAATCCCATACAGTCGTTGCATAATCCTAACAGGTTGGGAGCTAACAGGGTCAAAATTTGGAGCCAAAATTTGCTGTGGGTGATTGAGATTAAGCTAGTATAATGGTAAACACTTGAAGAGGATTTACATTTTTTGAAATATATTAATTTTCTCTATAATTGTGCCTAAAATGGTGGAAATGTATGAGTGAGCTAGACTAGCATCATTAAACATGGAACATAGATGAAACCCGAGTGTTTATATTTATTTAGCTTTGCACCATTGTTTCCCCACCCACTTCCTGGATGTCATTGTGGGAAGGGGCTGTTTTCTTAAATTAGAATTACTACAAACTAAAAGGGTGGAAAGTGATATCAGGGACACACAGAAAATGTTAAATACAATAATAATCTTCAGCCACTCAGCCTTGTTAAAATATTCCAAACCAGAAGGTGGCAGTAGCATTATTTGGCAATGCATGTCTGTGTGTGTTGCTTATGGTCTAAATTCCAAGCTAGCTGGGCTAATGTTGCTATTTTGTAGAAAGCCCTTGTTTTTATTAACCAGATGGCCACAGCTAGATAACTACCTAGCAAGATGACAAAGAAACAATTTAATTTACTCTCCATATTCCCATACTGCCAGTGCCAGCCCATAGCCAAATGTTTAGGTAGCTAACGTTAGCATATTCAGTAGCTAGCACAACATAGCTAGCTAGCTAAGGACACTGCACTCGAGGTTACATTTAAAAAAAAATACTATCGTAAGTGGCTATTAAGTGCCAAATAAAGTAACAGGATTGATCATAACAGGGTTGCTGATTTAATCTTAAATCAGCTATGAATCACATTGTGACAGGGTGTATGGAAGCTTGTTGAGTGCAACAGGGAGTGGCAATTGAATGTAAGCTTCATTTAAAAAAATGTATTGTTAAAACATTTGTAGCCTGTCTATCTATGGATATGCTCGACCTTGTAACGGCTGTCAATGTCGTTCTCCTCCTCAGACGAGGAGGAGCATGGATCGGACCAAGATGCGGAGTAGTAGGTATTCATGTTTTAATGGCAAACCAACAAACACTACAAATTAACAAAACAACAAACGTGACTAACCTGCAACAGTCCTGTGTGGCCCAAACGCTGACACAGGAACAAACACCCACAAAACACCAGTGAAACCCTGGCTGCCTTAGTATGACTCTCAATCAGAGACAAACGATACACACCTGTCTCTGATTGAGAATCATACCAGGCCGAACACAAAAACCCAACATAGAAATAGAAAACATAGACTGCCCACCCAAAACTCACGCCCTGACCAATAAACACATACAAAACAAGAGAAAACAGGTCAGGAACGTGACATAACCCCCCCCTTAAGGTGCGAACTCCGGGCGCACCAGCACAAAGTCTAGGGGAGGGTCTGGGTGGGCATCTGACCACGGTGGTGGCTCAGGCTCTGGGCGAGGTCCCCACCCCACCATAGTCACTCCCCGCTTCCGTATCCCCCTCCCAATGACCACCCTCCAACTAAACCCACCTAAATGAAGGGGCAGCATCGGGATAAGGGGCAGCACCGGGATAAGGGGCAGCAGCTCCGGGATAAGGGGCAGCAGCTCCGGGCTGAGGGACTCTGGCGGGTCCTGGCTGAGGGACTCTGGCGGGTCCTGGCTGAGGGACTCTGGCGGGTCCTGGCTGAGGGACTCTGGCGGGTCCTGGCTGAGGGACTCTGGCGGGTCCTGGCTGAGGGACTCTGGCGGGTCGCGGCTGGCGGCTGGCTCTGGCGGGTCGCGGCTGGCTCTGGCGGGTCCTGGCTGGCGGCTGGCTCTGGCGGGTCCTGGCTGGCGGCTGGCTCTGGCGGGTCCTGGCTGGCGGCTGGCTCTGGCGGGTCCTGGCTGGCGGCTGGCTCTGGCGGATCCTGGCTGGCGGCTGGCTCTGGCGGATCCTGGCTGGCGGCTGGCTCTGGCGGATCCTGGCTGGCGGCTGGCTCTGGCGGATCCTGGCTGGCGGCTGGCTCTGGCGGATCCTGGCTGGCGGCTGGCTCTGGCGGATCCTGGCTGGCGGCTGGCTCTGGCGGATCCTGGCTGGCGGCTGGCTCTGGCGGATCCTGGCTGGCGGCTGGCTCTGGCGGATCCTGGCTGGCGGCTGGCTCTGGCGGATCCTGGCTGGCGGCTGGCTCTGGCGGATCCTGGCTGGCGGAAGGCTCTGGCGGATCCTGGCTGGCGGAAGGCTCTGGCGGATCCTGGCTGGCTGGCTCCGGCAGCTCCTGACTGGCTGGCAGCTCCTGGCTGGACGGCTCTGGCTGGTCCTGGCTGGACGGCTCTGGCTGGTCCTGGCTGGACGGCTCTGGCTGGTCCTGGCTGGACGGCTCTGGCTGGTCCTGGCTGGACGGCTCTGGCTGGACGGCTCTGGCTGGTCCTGGCTGGACGGCTCTGGCTGGTCCTGGCTGGACGGCTCTGGCTGGTCCTGGCTGGACGGCTCTGGCTGGTCCTGGCTGGACGACGGCTCTGCAGGCTCAGTCCCGACGGGCAGTTCTGGGCAGACTGGCAGACCTGTAGGGAGGAGACGGAGAGACAGCCTGGTGCGTGGTATAGGCACTGGCTGCGCTGGAGAGGAGGAAAGCTCTGACAGCGCTGGACAGGTGGGAGCAGCTGGAGAGAGAACCCGGAGAGACAGCCTGGTGCGGGGGGCTGCCACCGGTGGACTGGTACTTGGAGGTGGCACCGGGTATACCGGACCGTGAAGGAGGACACGTGCTCTTGAGCACCGAGCCTGCCCAACCCTACCAGGTTGAATGGTCCCCGTAGCCCTGCCAGTGCGGCGAGGTGGAATAGCCCGCACTGGGCTATGCAGGCGAACCGGGGACACCACCTGTAAGGCTGGTGCCATGTACGCCGGCCCGAGGAGACGTACTGGAGGCCAGATACGTTGGGCCGGCTTCATGACATCCGGCTCGATGCCCAACCTAGCCCTCCCAGTGCGGCAAGGTGGAATAGCCCGCACTGGGCTAAGCACGCGTACTGGGGACACCGTGCGCTTTACCGCATAACACGGTGTCTGACCAGTACGACGCCCTCTCACTCCACGGTAAGCCCGGGGAGTTGGCTCAGGTAACCAACCCGGCTTCGCCACACTCCCCTTTAGCCCCCCCCCAAGAAATTTTTGGGTGAGCCTCTCGGGCTTCCAGCCTCTCTTACGTGCTGCCTCCTCATACCAGCGCTCCTGGGCTGTGGCTGCCTCCTTCTCCTCCCGAGAGCGGCGATTCTCTCCCACCTTAGCCCAGGGTCCTTCTCCGTTGAATATTTGCTCCCATGTCCATTCCTCTTCTCTCCATTGCTTTTGTTCTTGCCGTCCTTCTCCAATCCGCTTGGTCCTGGTTTGGTGGGTGTTTCTGTAACGGCTGTCAATGTCGTTCTCCTCCTCGGACGAGGAGGAGCATGGATCGGACCAAGATGCGGAGTAGTAGGTATTCATGTTTTAATGGCAAACCAACAAACACTACAAATTAACAAAACAACAAACGTGACTAACCTGCAACAGTCCTGTGTGGCCCAAACGCTGACACAGGAACAAACACCCACAAAACACCAGTGAAACCCTGGCTGCCTTAGTATGACTCTCAATCAGAGACAAACGATACACACCTGTCTCTGATTGAGAATCATACCAGGCCGAACACAAAAACCCAACATAGAAATAGAAAACATAGACTGCCCACCCAAAACTCACGCCCTGACCAATAAACACATACAAAACAAGAGAAAACAGGTCAGGAACGTGACAGACCTGCTCAGTTTTCTATCACCAAACACCAGAAAATGGCCAAAAAGACTAGAACCAGCTCACCTGCTTTTACACTATGATTTGACTATTAGATGTATTCAATGTTTCATGTACACTCATGGGAATTGGCCTATATGGATTGTTGATGTCGACATCTGAAAATACATTCAGTAACATGATAAGGCTATTCCTGAAAAATGTGGAGTAGGTGCAACATAAGACCAAATAATTACATGGGTTTGAGTGAGAGGACTAACTGGTGTCTCCAAGTGGCCACACACACCTCTCCAAAGTGTGCACAGTTCCTAAGCTATTTCAATGCACTTTTATGACTCAGCTGTCCTTGCTGTGCTGTTGAGTAGCTAGAGCAAGCACACTTGTAATTGTTTTGTTTGGAACACAACGCTGCGTCCCCACCATCACACAAAAACGGTCCATTATAAATCGCAATCTGGGTCAGGTGGGCATAATTTGAAAGCTTGTTCTATTGCACATAAAAAGGAGTCATGAGTCCATTCAAGTGCGTGTGCCACAGCAAATGTTCTTCACAATAATCAAACCGGCTCATTCTGTTCAAAACAACCCAGGGTATTATACCATTTCATCTTGTAACTGTACATCAAAGATAGTGATCATAAACATTGACACAGTATATTACATGAATTTTATGATTTGGAAATGTGAAGTGCACGTTTGGACTCACGGGTGTTTGGCTTGCTTGTATGATATCAAAGCGGTATTTATTTTAATCCTCAACGTCTCATCTTTCAGAATATATTGAGTCATCTTAATCTACAGCATTTCGCTCAGAGGGAGAGATGGGGGCCCCTTGTTGTCGTGCGCAGTGCTCAAGTTCAGAATGGCTGTCAGTCAAAACCCATACAGTGCTGTGAAGCACAGAGACAGAGCTCTGACTACTCTCCAGCAACTACGTTCAAATTTGGGTGCTTATTAGTTCCCAAATCTGCCATTTTCAACGGGCAGACGTAAATGAATCACTAGTCACGTTAAATTAATAATAATCTTCAGAAATGACTTTGTCAAAGCAACAAAATATCTAGGGCTTTACAAGGATTGTGACATTTTGGGATTAAGCGGGTTAACATATTCAAATCAAATTGTATTGGTCACATACACGTGTTTAGCAGATGTTATTGCGGGTGTAGTGAAATGCTTGTAAGCAAAGTTTACGAAGAGCTAGTCCTAGAAGTCACAGAGGGTGCATAGAGGGACATGTCAAAAATGCTGAATAGCAAGTCATTATTCATATAAAAAACAGATTTATTGAATTCTCCATACATGTAGTCTATATTGAAGGGCACTTAATTTTAATATAACCGGCTTTTAAAGTATTGGTGCACAATTTCTATACTTACAATATCAAAGGGACGCAAAAGGCACTCTTTTCATGGAATGAATCAGGGGCCAGTTGGTTGACATCTATTGATTTGAACATGTGCTGCCTCTAATCATTAAAGAAATCGATAGAGTTCCCTCCATACTCTCCACTGAATACACATTAGGCCTGTGGCTGGTTAATGTCACTATCCAGACAAATTCAGATGGGTATGGTGAGACTCATAGTATTTGAGTGATCAACCATGTTCACATGTTTTTATTTTAGGTACTCTATTTCAGGTTTACTAATATTCTTTCAAGTAAAATTCTTCAATAGCCTATTTCAAGGTCGATGAGGCTACAAACTGTATCGTTATGCCTTCCTCCAACTATCAAAATCGCTTATTCATTATTAGGCTACAAAGTATCAACATATAGCAGAACACTGCTAAACTGAGTAATATTTGTTCAGTACATATCTTGCACTGCGGTCTGCGAGGTCGAGTGCCATCAAACATGCAAAAACGTGTAGACTCGCCCCCTCCACTGTGATTTTAGGGGGGCTGCCTGTCATTGTTTCAGACTGCAGGTAATGGCGCCATCCTCCCCCCGCCCAGCTTCCAACTCAGCAGAGTCAGAGCACATTATTAGTTCAATGCCTGCTGAAATTGGTATGCGGAATTTTAGAGGGTTGAAGATCCTGCAGCTGAAGCTAAGGTTAGCATGGGGGTCTAACTTGGGAAATACCGTATCCGGATAAATGTTCCCTTTGAATGAAAAGGTAAATTGTTCGTGCTACTATTTTAGAGGACTGTGTTTGATTAGTTGTTTTCAAAAGGAATTTTAATACATTTGGGCAAGTTGTTATTAGACATGACCGTTACTTTCATACAACGTTACAGTCTTTGAAGTTTCTAGGAATAATTATCTCCGGTTTTGTCGGTGGAGCTCCAATGAGAGGCAGCGGAAACACTGAATATAAGTTTTAGCCCTTGCATTGTCTGTGAATAACGGTAGGCTAATAGAGCTTTGGAAGTGAGGCCCGGGATTCTGCATTGCTCGGAGTCTGTTCATTGTTCTCTGAGAGATGCGTTGACAGTCAAGCCGCTTTAAACAACTCGCGAGGAATGTTTCGCAGAACTATTACATGTATCCGTTCATGAATCCATCCATGTGCACATCGCGTAAGTTATCGCGTAAGTAAGTTATTCGCTCGAATGAGTGGAGACTTATGGTAGGCTACAGTTGATTTTGATTTGCCTATTACACAGTTATTATACTGGTAATGTAAACGTTTACCTTCGAAATAACAGAATAGCAGACGTGACTGAATTGAGTTCGTCATCCTCTCATGTTTTCATGCACCTGCTCTTTACGTCAATTATATGTAGTGATCGAAATGAGGACAACATTTATTTTCATTCCTTTTATTTGATATTATACCGACTCCCCTGGATGCTGCATTGTACCGTGTACTCACGTAACATTTGACAGAAATGTTTGTGAAGTTAATTCAAAATAGTGTGATAATAATGCGATTATTAGGATCTTGTAGATATCATTGTGATCGTGAATCATGGTTCTTATTTTATTAGGCTATTGCTATACATACTGTTCATAGATACAGATCGAGGGTCACTATCAGTGGGTGAGATGTTCTAAAAGTGGGTGAGATGTTCTAAAAGATGTCACCTCAACATCAGTTACATGAACTGATTTCACCATCACACGATCGTTCTTCACCACGCCAGACCTAAATGTGTGGATTAACAGGCTTTGGTGCCCATGACAGGACTCGCTGCACTCTGGCCCACCCCTCCGTTGTAGTGGGGTGATGGTCTGTGTGTCAGAGTAGAATAGTGATGTAATTACATAGTCATGGTGTGTACAGTGTTCCCTTTGATGAACTCTAGTCTGACTTTTTTTCCCCATAAACTTTCATAAACTTTAAACCCGTTCAACTCAACTTCAATCAATTTTATAATCTGTCAGTGCAACTGTTGCGTCAAGTGTCTGGATTATTGTCTCAGGATGATAGAAGGTATTTGGTTGACCCATATGATGACATCACCGGGTTGTCTGAAAGGCTGGGTGGAATTTCTGCCATATTGCTCAAGAATTAAGAATTTGTCCCTGAGGCAAGGCGTGTCTGTGGGTTTTGGCCTTTTCATGGCCAAAGCAGTTAGAGTTCAGGGTGCCAACATCACGGCATCTCTCTATCTCAACTATTCTATTCCTCACCCAGTCTTCACCCTCATTTTATATAATGCTGATCATTTGAAGGACATAATATAGGCCTACCATTTTATGACTGACATGGTTCATATGGGATTTCCCAAGGATTAGTGTTATTGGTGGTTTATAGGAACCTTTTATTGCACTGTGCAGGCTAATAGCCATCCTATTGGTCACAGCGGGAAGATTACTTCGACACAAAGTATTTGTTGCTTATTGTGATGCAAGTAATGACAATTTTTGGTATTTCTCATGTTGTGATTGTTAATCCAGGCGAAAAAGCAGGGGCTAGCTGTAAACACAGAAGACGCCAATTTTCAACTTAATGTATGTTATCCTCCACTGCATTTATATGCCCTATGCGGTTTCAGAAATGGTTTAGTGTAGCAAAGCAAATGTAAAAGAATTACAACTGTGAATCCATCACTTAGGCCTATATACAAATAAAAAGGTATTAAAAAAACTACAAAAACAATGTATTTACACATTCATCATCATTAAGCTCCTTTTGAAGTGTGGCTCCCAATGGAAAAAGTGCTGTAGGGCTGCCTTGGAAGTGTGTTAGCCCCTGTGTTTGGGCTGTTGTGTTTCTGTTGACCATACCACTCTTGTTTTATTGAGTTGATCCAATGTTGTGTTGTCCCATCAATCCATCCAACCCCCTGCTGTGCTGAGAGTTTAGTTCACATGGCTGCTTGGCCCGGGTTCAGGTGACCCTTTATTATATGGTAAGATGAATAAGCAGGCCTGGGAGCCAGGACAAAGTGACGCTGAGTGTTGGATGCATGCTGGAGAGAGTGAGTGAGAGGCAGAACCTCTCTCTCTGGTTGCAGCCCAACTCGTCTCCACTGATCTGGCCAGAGGGATTGCTGCCATGCCCTCTGCTCATCCCTCTCATCACTGCCCTGCTTTCTCTCTCTCTCATTCTTATATCTTGTATCTCATCTCTTCTTGCTACATAGCTAGACCTATGTCACCTACCTCTCTCTTACTGTCACTTGAAACTATTGAGTGTTCTCTCACTGTTTCCCACTGCTCTCCTCTCGCACATGTATTTTCTTGGAAATATTGATAAAGAGGTAGACAGAGGCTGGAAGGTACAGAGGGAAAGGGATGTTGGTACTGAGTACTGACCAATGTGTCCCCATGGCATGTGTCAACATGTCTTGTGTGTTTGACCATCCGCCCCACATATCCTCTCCCTCATCACAAAAAATAACTCTGCCTGTTTCCATGGCAACGGACTACATCTTTATCTGCCCTGTTTTCTTGGGGAGCAGAAATGTACTGAATCACCCCTTTTCCTACGTTCGCAGGGTACCCCTACCCCCTGCTGTCTGCCAGAGCTCTGCTAGTGTGCAGAAAGGCAGCCAGGATGGGGTGTGTGTTTCGATGTGCACACTGCACACTTGTGTTGTGTGTCCTCACATCACCCCACAGCATGCTTATAATTTCTCCAGCGTCGCCCCACCTGACTCATCTAGCAAGTCATCTCAATCCTAAATCACAAGTGTGTGCGAATGACTGAGAGAATCAGGAGTCAGCCATAAAAGGGGGAATTTCCCTCTGGGGGAATCTGGGCTTGTTTTCATAGTCTGAGGCATTTCTAGGACAGTGAAATGTGTTTCACACATAATTGCCCAGGAGGAAGGCAGGTCAGGGCTTTGCGCACTGAATGATACACTCTATGATGGCTTCCGGTGTATTGATGGGGGGGTGAGATCTAAAAATGTATGTAGTCCTGCTTTGTTGCATTTTGCAAAGGCTCTAAGTTATACTGATCGAACTATACGTTTTTGGGGCATAGATATGGTTGTCCTTTTTCGATAGAGACATTGGACGTCTTTTTTTGTATGTTACGTTTACAGTTATAACATTCTTGTTGTAATACCTAGTTTTCTTGAGTTAGCATGAAGAGTGTATACTCCCCTGTATTTTAGAATTTGACAAATAAACAAACATTCTTTGGATATCTGAATGTCTAGCATCTGTTTGATGCTACAGAGCCCTATACAGATTATATAAATATCTTCTGTAAATCCATCAGGGCAGACAAATTTCAAAGATTGATAGAAAATATCCATATTTATTTTATGGTGGTTTAAAATCTGGACTCTCCAACCCTGTTCATGCAGAGCTACCGTTCTGTAGGTCTTCACTCCAACCTAAATCTAGCACACCTGATTCTAATAATTAGCTGGTTGATCTGCTGAACCAAGTTAGTTACAACTGAGGTCGAAGCGAAAAACCTACAGGAGAGTAGATCTCCAGGAACAGGGTTGGAGACCACGGTTCTACCACAGGAGGTTGGTGACACCTTAATTAGGGAGGACGGGCTCGTGGTAATGGCTGGAGCGGAAATAGTGGAATGGTATCAAACACACGATTTCTATGTGTTTGATGCCATTCCATTCACTCCAGTCATTATTATGAGCCATCCTCCCCTCAGCAGCCTCCTGTGTGTTCGACATTGTCTTATGCTGAGCCACACTGGCTGCGTTTACACAGGCAGCCCAATTCTGATATTTTTTCTAGTAATTGATCTTAATCACATCAGATCTTTTTCAGAACTGGTCAGAATTGGGCTGCCTGTGTAAACGCAGCCATAGTTCTTTATCCAACTTCTGTACACTAGCAGTTATGTTCGGCATGGTGGGCTGGGGAAGCTGAGACTGTTTGTGCTTATCGCGATGGGCTTGTCCTGTCTGCGGTGAACGGCCAACTGGATAAGACTCTGCTGAAAATGGTGTAGGGCTTCTTAACCACCAACTGTTTGGTCCTCTTGCAGAAGATTTTGGAGCAACGTAGGGCAAAACGCTGGTAAGGGTAACACATTGGTAAAGGTACTGTATCACCCTGGCTAGTGTATTGTTTAGGGACAATAAGGGGACATTGGGAGTTGCTTTTGAGAGGATAATTCAGCCAATGAAGTGAATGGGCTGGGGGGCTAAAGAAGGTGTGAAAAGTAGGAAGGCAGTTCTTACACAGTATGAAGTGTTGTGCATGGGAGATTGAGGAGAAATGGCACCTCAATCGCTCTCATACACAACAATACGTTTTCTGTCTAAGCAGTACCCTGCACAACCAAAACCCCCTTCCTCATCTCAAAGTACTGTCTGTAAATCTCCCCCAGCTGATTGACTTTAACAAATCGTTCTTGTCAATAGTAGCCCTTTGCAGGGGAATTTTGTAGGCATGTCTTCAAAATCAAATACAATTTGATTGGTTACATACACATGGTTAGCAGATGGTAATGCGAGTGTACTAATGCTTGTGCTTCTAGTTCCGACAGTGCAGTAATATCTAACAAGTAATCTAACAATTCCCCAACAACTACCTAATACACACACATCTAAACAGGTGCATGAGAATATGTACATATAAGTATATGGATGGCCGAGCGGCATAGGCAAGGTACACTAGATGGTATAAAATACAGTGTATACATGTGCTATGAGTAATGTAAGATATGTAAACATTATTAAAGTTGCATTGTTTAAACTGACTAGTGATCCATTTATTAAAGTGGCCAGTGATTGGGTCTCAATGTAGGCAGCGGCCTCTCGGAGTTAGTGATTGCTATTTAACAGTCTGATGGCCTTGAGATAGAAGCTGTTCTTCAATCTATTGGTCCCAGCTTTGATGCACCTGTACTGACCTCGCCTTCTGGATGATAGGCAGGCAGTGTGAACAGGCAGTGGCTCAGGTGGTTGTTTTCCTTGATGATCTTTTTGGCCTTCCTGTGACATCGGGTGCTGTAGGTGTCATGATGCGTTGTGCAGACCGCACCACCCTCTGGAGTGCCTTGCGGTTGAGGGCGGTGCAGTTGCCGTACAAGGCTGTGATAGAGCCCGAAAGGATGCTCTCGATTGTGCATCTGTAAAAGTTTGTCAGGGTTTTGGGTGAAAAGTCAAATTTCTTCAGCCTCCTGAGGTTGAAGAGGTGCTGTTGCGCCTTCTTCACCACACTGTCTGTGTGGGTGGACCATTTCAGTTTGTCTGTAATGTGTACGTCCAGGAATTTAAAACTTTCCACCTTCTCCACTGCTGGCCCTTCGGTGTGGATAGGGGGGTGCTCCCTCTGATGTTTCCTGAAGTCCACGATCATCTCTTTTGTTTTGTTGACGTTGAGTGAGAGGTTGTTTTCCTGACACCACACTTCGAGTGCCCTCACCTGTAGGCCGTCTCGCCGTTGTTGGTGATCAAGCCCACTACTGTTGTGTCGTCTGCAAACTTGATGATTGAGTTGTTGGCAGACATGGCCATGCAGTCGTGGGTGAACAGGGAGTACAGGAGAGGGATGAGCACGTACCCTTGTGGGGCCCCAGTGTTGAGGGTCAGCGAAGTGGAGATGTTATTTCCTACCTTCACCACCTGGGGGTGGCCCGTCAGAAGGTCCAGGACCCAGTTGCACAGGGCGGGGTCGAGACCCAGGGCCTTCAGCTTGATGATGAGCTTGGAGGGTACTATGGTGTTGAATGCTGAGCTGTAGTCAATGAACCGCATTCTTACATAGGCATTATTTTTGTCCAGGTGGGATAGGGCAGTATGCAGTGTGATGGCATCTGCGTCACCTGTTGGGGCGGTATGCAAACTGAAGTGGGTGTAGGGTGGCCAGTAAGGTGGTGGTGATATGATCCTTGACTAGCCTCTCAAAGCACTTCATAATGACAGAAGTGAGTGCTACGGGCAGTAGTTATTTAGTTCAGTTATCTTTGCCTTCTTGGGTACAGGAACAATGGTAGCCATCTTGAAGCATGTGGGGACAACAGACTGGGATAGGGAGCGATTGAATATGTCCGTAAACACACCAGCCAGCTGGTCTGCGCGTGCTCTGTGTATTGTGTTTTGAGAATCTGCAGAGAGAAGAATGAGGTGGTTGTGTCAATACAGTTGTAGTCTTGATTTTATACCTTTCAGTGTCCCTTGCTGGTTTCTGTCCCATAATCTTGTTGTGTTCCATAACCGCAAGGTGTGTCTGCTTCCTCATGCTTGTGTGCCCAAACGGCCCTTTCAGCAGGGCACTGTGGAATGACTCCAGATAACCTGGGTTTTACAAAAAGAAAAGGTAAAAAGAGAAGAGGGGTAGACTAAATTCATGACATGGTCTGGAAGGTACTCTTCGGTCCTCAGGCTACCTTTAACCACTTGCAACCCCAAAACACAAACCATACAAACACTACCCAATTCATGTTTATACCATGCTTACTGTAAATTGAGCTATCTTAGCCATCAGCTTGTAAATATTTTGGCCAACTTACCTTCACCTTGTCCAGAGCTAGGGGTTGGAAGCGCATTTTGGTGGAATGAGATTCTGTTCCACCTACAACAAAATACAGAACGATACACAATTTAACCACCCCACTAATTGTATTGATCTCTATTAGACTAGCTAGCTAAGAATACCTAACATGGACATTTCAATATTGTCAGCTTGCTGTTAGCTAACTACCGTCACTAAATTGGCAGCGAGACTGCTAGCCAACTGAGACTGGCTGAGAACCAACCATAGACGATGTATACACATTGCTTCCAACACACAGAGAGTGAGTTAGCTATATCGACACTTCTATTTTTAGTTATGGAGTGTTTTCCAGACACGGGTGGAATAGATGGCTAACGTTACCAAATTGAGATACCAAATAAGAGTAGCTTGAAATAGTTTACGGTAGCTAACGTCAGTCAAAGATAAAACAAACAAACAAACATGTTTACTCTGCTGAAGGTAGCTACCACTTCTCAGCTGTTGTAAAATGGATTCCCCATCAGTTCAGCCTGAAAATCCCTCTGATAATCTTTGGTCACCGCATCATTCTTGATAGCTGCAAGCCACAAGCAGAATCGGGGGAATCTCTGGTAGGTAGAACGGTGAAAGGTAACACATTTTTGCTCTTGTTTGTAATTAGCACAGCCAGGCACAGAACACCGCACAGGCATGATGACAAACAATAAAAAACAAACGTTCAAATAAATAACTTGCCTAGAGAAGTTCTTAGAATACCTTGTTGGTCGTTCGAAAGTAAACAACGATATTATTCACATTTGTGGGCACGCCCCTTTTACCTAGTGGGCGGTATCAGCTTCCGCTATGAATGCCGGACTTTGTGGTTCACTATGAGCACATGAATACACCAGGAGTCAAAACTTTACGACTCTACCAGTGGAACTAAAATGTGCGAGTTGTAGCTTGTGGTTTGGACAATTGTGATGTTTATGATAAAAACTCAATGTAGTTAATATAGTAATGACTATATGCCGTGGCAGAGCCAGGGTGAAATTCCCCTTTAAGATTTTAGAGTCGTTAATGGTCCTTGTGTAATACGCATTAAGACCCAAGCACTCGCTCTCTCATTAAGGTATAGGCCCGGGCTGAAAATCTACTTTTTCACATGTATATTTCGTGGGGGCAGGATATTTACCTAAGAGGCAACTCGAATGAACGCTGATTGCTTTTATTGGAATTTTTACATTGCAAAAAGTGACAATTATTTTCATGCCATGAGAGGTACCTGATCCGGCCAAATAGGTTACGGAACAAAACAGTCCAAAACGGAGAGGTGCAGGATCCGTCTCAAATTAAGCATTGGCCACAGACCGATTTCAAATTACCTGGCCTGGAAGATAGTTCTAACATGGGAGGAGAGGGGGAGAAAGAGACATGCAAAATGTATCTTGAAATAACCTTTCATAATTAATGGGTCTGGTTTATTGTTACTGTGAATTTAGCGCAAGTAAATAAACAAAATTTGGCCAACAATCCTCTACCTAAGAGTTGATTTGGGTTGGGCCGGCCGAGTTTATGGTTTGCGCAACATTTTAACCAATGTTTGAGACCAACAGGTGGCGGTGGCTGTGTGAGAAGCATGACAGCATCTCTTACATAATTAGAATGAGATTCACTTTCTATGATCTCTCTACTCTGATAGACATGAGCCTGCAACTCTCATCTCTCCAGCATTGCACTTCATCATTTATTTCTTTATAGAATCATAGCCACGCGAAGGGTTCTGAACGAACTGCAGCACCCCTGATTTAACTTCTTGAGCCTATGGGGGTGCCATTTCGACATTGTAAAAATGAGTTCCCAAATTAAACTGCCTCGTACTCAATTCTTGCTCGTACAATATGCATATTATTATTACTATTGGATAGAAAACACTCTCTAGTTTCTAAAACCGTTTGAATTATGTCTGTGAGTGAAACAGAACTGGACTTAGAGCAATTTTCCTATGAGGATTTGAAAATGCTGAAATCTACTCCCTGTTCCCAGACCAGTTTATTAATTTGCCTGTCCTCTATTGGTTGAGATGCACTGCATACGCCTTCCCCTGGGTGTCAGCGAATAGAGGGTCTTGAAATGGAGTCTCTAGGCAGATCTGAAAGTCTATAAATTGATTGGAATCAAGGTGTCCTCTCTTTTCACTCTTCGCTCTGACGCAGGGAGGGTCTTGGCATGTCGTTTTAGAAGCTCATGTTTTAGCTCCTAGATATATCCGGCTCTGTTTTTATTCGATATAGGCTTTAAAGACATCATAATCTTGTTATTTTAAACCGAGTTATATCAGTTTATGTCAGTATATTGCGATTTTCGGGTATTTCATTTTCTGGCTTTGTAGGAAGTTGGGTATCTCTCTCTCGCATGCTATTGTTTACTGCTAATTGCAACGTGGAAGACGACTTTCTCCAACCCAGCAACGATTCTTTTGGACAAAGGACACCTATCCCAAGATTCTGATCAGAGGTCATCAAAAAGTAAGAACTATTTATGCTGATAATTCATTGTTCTGTTGAAAAAAGTCAAATGCATAAGACGCCATTACTTGCAGTGTAGCCTTGCTTTATCGCACCCTGTATTGCGCAGTAACGTTAATTTAAAAAATGTAATTCAGCGATTGCATTAAGAACTAATTTGTCTTTCAATTGCTGTCCAACCTGTATTTTTTTAGTCAAGTTTATGAATAGTTTTCGATAAGAATAGGTGCCTTTCCAAGATGGCGCAGGACAGATTGCTTGAGTATTTGGACACTATTCTCATTGTATAAGCACGATTTGTGCCGCTAAATATGCACATTTTCGAACAAACTCTATATGCATTGTGTAATATGACGTTACAGGACTGTCATCTGAAGAATTCTGAGAAGGTTAGTGAAAAAATTAATATATTTTGGTGGTTTATACGTTATCGCTCTTTTTGCCTTGAATCAATGCTGGGGTGATGTTTGCACATGTGGTAAGCTAATATAACGCTATATTGTGTTTTCGCTGTAAAACACTTAGAAAATCTGAAATATTGTCTGGATTCACAAGATCTGTGTCTTTCAATTGCTGTACGCTGTGTATTTTTAAGAAATGTTTTATGATGAGTAATTAGGTAATACACGTTGCTCTCTGTAGTTATTCTAGTCGCTTTGGTGAGATTTGTGATGGTGGCTGCAATGGTAAACTATGATTTATACCTGAAATATGCACATTTTTCTAACAAAACATATGCTATACAATAAATATGTTATCAGACTGTCATCTGATGAAGTTGTTTCTTGGTTAGTGGCTATTTATATCTTTATTTGGTCGAATTTGTGATAGCTACTGATGGAGTAAAAAACTGGTGGAGTAAAAAAAGTGGTGTCTTTTGCTAACGTGGTTAGCTAATAGATTTACATATTGTGTCTTCCCTGTAAAACATTTTAAAAATCAGAAATGATGTCTGGATTCACAAGATGTGTATCTTTCATCTGGTGTCTTGGACTTGTGATTTAATGATATTTAGATGCTAGTATTTACTTGTGACGCTATGCTAGGCTATGCTAGTAGCTTTTCTACTGATGGGGGTGCTCCCGGATCCGGGTTTGGGAGGTGTTAGAGGTTGATTAATTGAAATGCATTAGCCAAAGATATAGAATTACTTCTGTCTGTTCAGAAAATAAATTAAATACTTCTGAATAGCCTACTACACCATGAGAATGCCTATAATTTAGCGACAGAGGCCCAATAGCTGTGGATTGAAGCCTAATAACAAGGAATAACCTACAGTCGGGAACGTGGGGCAAATATGTCAGTGAAAAAACAGCACAGACAAAACTGGCTTTTCGCAATATTTCAAATACAATCGAGGGAAAACGCAGGTTGGAAAGCAAATGGCTCATGGTGAAAAGAGAAGACTCTATGCTGTAGACTACCAAAATATTTGATCAACTTCCTTATATTGTTTTACAAAAGAGAGAGAGAGAGGCTTTTGGTACGTGCGCCTCGGCCATCACCAGCGAGTGATTGGGTGAGTCAGTGACACTGGAAAACATTTTTAGGACTATAATTTCCTCCTCATATTGTAGCCTACAATATGTCTCCACACACTTAGGCCTAGGCTATTGATAGATTCAAGACAAGTTTTTATTGATCTCAGATTCTCAGTTTGTCAGTGTCAAAGAAGCCTGCCATTTCCATCATTTGTGCTGTATTGATAAAGGTTCTGCCAAAGTCTCCAGTCATTTCAAATGTAAGAATTGCATGACATGCATTTATAAAAGGCCAACATTTTCCCTGACCCTAGGCTACACATTTTTCCCCCATGTGTGCAACCTCTATAAGTGCCTCTACATACTGCTCTATGCCACTACGCATATGTGATATGTTTTATTAGAAAGCTTTTTATTATTCATGCATTACAATACCTCAGAACTCCCCAGGTCACCCCATTCTCGCCCTCACTTTTTGTTCCGGCACCTCTCGATTTACAAATTAAGCACTGACTGTGGCTGATTACATAAATACAGTAATTCCACATTAAAACATTTATGAGGGCAGATTAAATGACCAAACAGCCCAGATTTACCGGCAATGTGAGCCGGGGACAGATGTTTTCTCATTTGGCAGGTCAGAGGCCAGTTATTCAGGTTAGGCTGCTGGAATAGCTTTTCTCTACTTCTAGTGACCCTTTTCTTCATTGTGCAACCAACGTTTCATTGGCATACTATCCCACATTGAGTCCCCTCGAACTGTTCATTCATGTCCTTTTGACTGATTCTCAGTAGTCAAAGTCAGAATCTTCCAGAGCCTTGGCTCTTGGTTTAATGGTGGTTTGATTCTCACCAGCAGGGCTCTTGTTTTCACGTGTCACTGTTCGTTCCTAAAGAGGACTGCTTGGCAGTAGTAGGCTGTGATCAAATCACCAGTAGCTGATGACGTTACTGTCAGACTAGGGTGTGAGTTTGCTCGACGGTGAGACTGCTTACGGTCTTCGTTAAGGATAGAATGTCGACGCCAGCATGGCCAAACTGTCCTCCTCACTTGTCTCTAATGAAAGTTAAACAACATCATGGCATGCCAATAGAAATTTCACATTGGAAGAGTTTCCTAAGGCATGAACCCGTTTCTGGTGTTCAGACCAGGGCTGTGGCGGTCACGGAATTTTGTCAGCCAGTGATTGTCAAGCAAATAGCTGTCAGTCTCATGGTAATTGACCGTTAATTAACATAAACACATTTAGCATCTCCTGGCTTCCACACATGATGCAGGCCTTTGGAACATATACGTTTTTAAAAAGTCTAATAAATCCATGTAATATCGCTTACACCTTCACAATAAATCCATGATTTATTTTAGACAGGTCTAAAGAAGCCCAATATGAAGAAAATGTAGTCTGTTTCAGAAGAACAGAATAGCATATATGAGTTGTCCTTATGTTAGGTCCTGATCTGGCTATGCCATATGGCTGTGGGCTACACTAGTTCATTTAGCAGACAAGATTTGCTTAGAATTTCGTGGCATTATTTTATAATATAAAGAATACAATTGAACAAAGCTGAATAAAAGAGAAAAGATATTTTCTCCAATTTTTTTAAGGGAGTTCGCACATGTGTCTATTCTGTGTCGAGCGGTTAACAAAGAAATATGTATTCCAATATGCTTAATTTAGAGTTATTAATCTAACTTTAGTTGTTCTACTAACGTTGGGCTATATGTTTGGATTTTTAATACATTGTAAGGCTGCATTTCATACTCTTCATGGTGATGTATCCTGTATAGGTACACGAAGGTAGTAATATGCAATATCCTTCTTTCACATATTTGGGTATTATTCTATACACTGGCTATTATTTGAATGTGCTCCGCCCCGTAACAAGACCACATTTGGTTGTTCCGGCCAGACCAAATCTGAACCAATCATAGACGTCAATGTTTCACAAGTTTGGGCATCAATGACGGCCTAGGAACAGTGGCCTGTTCAGGGGCAGAACGACAGATTTGTACCTTGTCAGCTCGGGGATTTGAATTTGCAACCTTTTCGTTACTAGTCCAACACTCTAACCACTAGGCTGGATGGTTAGATAAGGTTAGATAAGTGGTTACAATAAGAAATATATATACAGTACCATTCAAAAGTGTGGACACACCTACTTATTCCAGGGTTTTTCTTTATTTTTACTATTTCATACATTATTGAATAATAGTGAAGACATCAAAACCATGAAATAACACATATGGAATCACGTAGTAACCAAAAATGTGTTAAACAAATCAAAATATATTTATATTTTATATTCTTCAAAGTAGCCACCTATTTACCTTGATGACAGATTTGCACACTCCTGGCATTCATTCAACCAGCTTCACGAGGTACCACCTGGAATGTATTTTAATTAACAGGTGTACCTTGTTAAAAGTTAATTTGTGGAATTTGAGCCAATCAGTTGTGTTGTGACAAGGTAGGGGTGGTATACAGAAGATAGCACTATTTGGTAAAAGACCAAGTCCATATTATGGCAAGAACAGCTCAAATAAGCAAAGAGAAATGACAGTCCATCATTACTTTAAGACATGAAGGTCAGCCAATCCAGAACATTTCAGGAACTTTTAAAGTTTCTTCAAGTGCAGTCGCAAAAGCCATCAAGCGCTATGATGAAACTGACTCTCATGAGGACTGCCACAGGAAAGGAAGACCCAGAGTTACCTCTGCTGCAGAGGATAAGTTCATTAGAGTTAACTGCACCTCAAGTTGCAGCCAAAATAAATGCTTCACAGTAACAGATACCTCTCAACATCAACTGTTCAGAGGGGACTGCGTGAATCAGGCCTTCGTGGTCGATTTGCTGCAAAGAAACCACTACTAAAGCACATCAATAATAAGAAGAGACTTGATTGGGCCAAGAAACATGAGCAGTGGACATTAGACTGGTGGAAATCTGTCCTTTGGTCTGATGAGTCCAAATTTGCGATTTTTGGATCCAACTGCCATGTCTTTGTGAGACGCAGAGTGGGTTAACGGATTATCTCCGCATGTGTGGTTCCCACCATGAAGCTTGGAGGAGGAGGTGTGATGGTGTGGGGGTGCTTTGCTGGTGACACTGCCAGTGATTTATTTAGAATTCAAGGCACACTTAACCAGCATGGCTACCACAGCATTCTGCAGCGGTACGCAATCCCATCTGGTTTGCACTTAGTCCCACTATCATTTGTTTTTCAACAGGACAATGACTCAAAACACACCTCCAGGCTGTGTAAGGGCTATTTGACCAATGAGAGTGATGGAGTGCTGCATCAGATGACCTGGCCTCCACAGTCACTCGACCTCAACCCAATTGAGATGGTTTGGGATGAGTTGAACCGCAGAGTGAAGGAAAAGCAGCCAACAAGTGCTCAGCATATGTGGGAACTCCTTCAAGACTGTTGGAAAAGCATTCCAGGTGACTACCTCATGAAGGTGGTTGAGAGAATGTCAAGAGTGTGCAAAGCTGTCATCAAGGCAAAAGGTGTTATGGTTACTACTAGAGGTCGACCGATTATGATTTTTCAACGCCGATACCAATACCGAGGACCAAAAAAAGCCGATTTTTAGAAATTTATTTGTAATAATGACAATTACAACAATACTGAATGAACACTTATTTTAACTTAATATAATACATCAATAAAATCAATTTAGCCTCAAATAAATAATGAAACATGTTCAATTTGGTTTAAATAATGCAAAAACTAAGTGTAATATGTGCCATGTAAGAATGTAAGAAAGCTAACGTAAGAGTTCCTTGCTCAGAACATGAGAACATATGAAAGCTGGTGGTTCCTTTTAACATGAGTCTTCAATATTTCCAGGTAAGAAGTTTTAGGTTGTAGTTATTATAGGAATTATAGAACTATTTCTCTCTATACGATTTGTATTTCATATACCTTTGACTATTGGATGTTCTTATAGGCACTTTAGTATTGCCAGTGTAACAGTATAGCTTCCATCCCTCTCCTCGCCGCTAACTGGGCTCGAACCAGGAACACATCGACAACAGCCACCCTCGAAGCAGCGTTACCCATGCAGAGCAAGGGGAACAACTACTCCAAGTCTCAGAGCGAGTGACGTTTGAAACGCTATTAGTGCGCACCCCGCTAACTAGCTAGCCATTTCACATCGGTTACACGAGCCTAATCTTGGGAGTTGATAGGCTTGAAGTCATAAACAGCGCAATGCTTGAAGCATTGTGAAGAGCTGCCTGCAAAATGCACGAAAGTGCTGTTTGAATGAATGCTTACGAGCCTGCTGGTGCCTACCATCACTCAGTCAGACTGCTCTATCAAACGGTTCCGTATTTTATCTAACGGGTGGCGTCCATAAGTGTAAATATTCCTGTTACATTGCACAACCTTCAATGTTATGTCATAATTACGTAAAATTCGGGCAAATTAGTTCGCAATGAGCCAGGCGGCCCAAACTGTTGCATATATCCTGACTCTGCGTGCAATGAACGCAGGAGAAGTGACACAATTTCACCTGGTTAATATTGCTTGCTAACCTGGATTTCATTTAGCTAAATATGCAGGTTTAAAAAATATGTACTTCTGTGTATTGATTTTAAGAAAGGCATTGATGTTTATGGTTAGGTACACGTTGGAGCAACGACAGTCCTTTTTCGCGAATGCGCACTGCATCGATTATATGCAACGTAGGACACGCTAGATAAACTAGTAATATCATCAACCATGTGTAGTTATAACTAGTGATTATGATTGATTGATTGATTGTTTTTAATAAGATAAGTTTAATGCTAGCTAGCAACTTACCTTGGCTTCTTACTGCATTCGCGTAACAGGCAGGCTCCTCGTGAGGCAGGTGGTTAGAGCGTTGGACTAGTTAATCGTAAGGTTGCAAGATTGAATCCCTGAGCTGACAAGGTAAAAATCTGTCATTCTGCCCCTGAACAAGGCAGTTAACCCACCGTTCCTAGGCCGTCATTGAAAATAAGAATGTGTTCTAACTGACTTGCCTAGTTAAATAAAGGTGTAAAGCAAAAACATTTTTGGGCAAAATTGGCGTCCAAAATTACCGATTTCCAATTGTTATGAAAACTTGAAATCGGCCCTAATTAATCGGCCATTCCGATTAATCGGTTGATCTCTTGTTACTACATGATTCCATGTGTTATTTTATAGTTTTGATGTATTCATTATTATTCTACAATGTAGATCATAGTAAAAATAGAGAAAAACCCTTGAATGAGTAGGTGTGTCCAAACCTTTGACTGGTGCTGTATATATATTTACTGAACATCAATATAAACGCAACAATTTCATTGATTTTACTCAGTTATTAGGCTTTTTGTAAGTACTGCCAAATTCTCTAAAACGACATTGGCTTATGGTAGAGAAATTAACATTAAATTATCTGGCAACAGTTCTAGTGGACATTCCTGCAGTCAGCATACCAATTGCACGCTTCCTCAAAACTTGAGACATCTGTGGCATTGTGTTGTGTGACAAAACTGCACATTTTAGAGTGGCGCACCTGTGTAATGATCATGCTGTTGAATTAGTTTCTTGATATGCCACACCTGTCAGTTAGGTGGATGGATTATCTTGGGAAAGGATTTAAGAGAAATAAGATTTTTGTGTGTAAGGAACATTTCTGGGATCTTTTATTTCAGCTCATGAAACATGGGGCCAACACTTTACATGTTGCGCTTATATTTTTGTTCAGTGTATATATATGTGTGTATGTATATGTATATATTTTGTTCAGAAAACTTGGACAAATAATATCACCCGCAGGCCAAATTCGGTCCGCGGGCCGCCAGTTGGGGAACTATGGTCTGGACTCTAGAGCCTTACCCCATCGAAGTAAGAGGATACATATACAAATAAAACATGACTGGTCATTGGTCAGAATAATCAGATAAAATTGTGATGTCATGCTGTGGGCCAAAAACTCCATCCCACATTAACAGGCTGAAATTCCAGGTGTTTTGTATATAAACTCAGCAAAAAAAGAAACGTCCCTTTTTCAGGACCCTGTCTTTCAAAGATAATTCGTAAAAATCCAAATAACTTCACAGATCTTCGTTGTAAAGGGTTAAACACTGTTTCCCATGCTTGTTCAATGAACCATAAACAATTAATGAACATGTACCTATGGAATGGTCG
Source organism: Salvelinus namaycush (assembly GCF_016432855.1). Classification (NCBI taxonomy): domain Eukaryota; kingdom Metazoa; phylum Chordata; class Actinopteri; order Salmoniformes; family Salmonidae; genus Salvelinus; species Salvelinus namaycush. The sequence goes on along the minus strand of NC_052310.1, from coordinate 40,701,348 downwards.
TTGAGACACTAACAGCTTACAGACAGTAGGCAATTAAGGTTACAGTTATGGAAACTTAGGACACTAAAGAGGCCTTTCTACTGACTCTGAAAAGCACCAAAAGAAAGATGCCCAGGGTCCCTGTGTCACACAGCCAGGAGTGGTGGGTGCGGAGTCAAGCACAGAGAGCAGAGGATAATGGGGAAAACCGAACTTTATTACGGTATCCAAAAGTAACGCCAAAAACGACAGGCGAAAATAAATATGTCCAACCCACAACTGGACACCAAACAGTCAGTGAACATAACACGCAACCAACCTAGACAAACAGAGAAAAGGCCCGCACAAAAGCAGGCAGGCCAAACAGGCTTAAATAGCCCTGAAACAAAACTCAAACAAGAAACAGGTGCAACCAATAAGACATAACAAACAGAAAAGGAAACGGGGATCGGTGGCAGCTAGTAGACCGGCGACGACGAGCGCCGAGCGCCGCCCGAACAGGCAGGGGAGCCACCTTCGGTGGAAGTCGTGACACCCTGCTCATCTGCGTGAACGTGCCTTAGGCATGCTGCAAGGAGGCATGAGGACTGCAGATGTGACCAGGGCAATAAATTGCAATGTCCGTACTGTGAAACGCCTAAGACAGCGCTACAGGGAGACAGGACGGACAGCTGATCGTCCTCGCAGCGGCAGACCACGTGTAACAACACCTGTACAGGATCGGTACATCCGAACATCACACCTGTGGTAAAGGTACAGGATGGCAACAACAACTGCCCGAGTTACACCAGGAAGGCACAATCCCTCCATCAGTGCTCTGACTCTCCGCATTAGGCTGAGAGAGGCTGTACTGAGGGCTTGTAGGCCTGTTGTAAGGCAGGTCCTCACCAGACATCACCGGCAACAACGTCGCCTATGGGCACAAACCCACTGTCGCTGGACCAGACAGGACTGGCAAAAAGTGCTCTTCACTGACGAGTCGTGATTTTGTCTCACCAGGGGTGATGGTCGGATTCGCGTTTATCCTCGAAGGAATCAGCGTTCACCGAGGCCTGTACTCTGGAGCGGGATCGATTTGGAGGTGGAGGGTCCGTCATGGTCTGGGGCTGTGTGTCACAGCATCATCGGACTGAGCTTGTTGTCATTGCAGGCAATCTCAACGCTGTGCATTACAGGAAATCCATCCTCCTCCCTCATGTGGTACCCTTCCTGCAGGCTCATCCTGACATGACCCTCCAGCATGACAATGCCACCAGCCATACAGCTCATTCTGTGCATGATTTCCTGCAAGACAGGAATGTCAGTGTTCTGCCATGGCCAGCGAAGAGCCCGGATCTCAATCCCATTGAGCACGTCTGGGACCTGTTGTATTGGAGGGTGTGGGCTATGGCCATTCCCCCCAGAAATGTCCGGGAACTTGCAGGTGCCTTGGTGGAAGAGTGGGGTAACATCTCACAGCAAGAACTGGCAAATCTGGTGCAGTCCATGAGGAGGAGATGCACTAAGGTACTTAATGCAGCTGGTGGCCACACCAGATACTGACTGTTACTTTTGATTTTGACCCCATCCTTTGTTCAGGGACACATTATTCCATTTCTGTTCGCCACATGTCTGTGGAACTTGTTCAGTTTATGTCTCAGTTGTTGAATCTTGTTATGTTCATACAAATATTTACACATGTTAATTAAGTTTGTTGAAAATCAACGCAGTTGACAGTGAGAGGACGTTTCTTTTTTTGCTGAGTTTATATATTTGAAGCTCTTGCACTAAAAGGGTATTATCTTAATGTTAACAATTTCATAGTGTTATTTTGACCTCATAGTGTGGAAATATCATTTAAAAATCGGTAAAATCACGTGTTTGACTGTACTGCCCTTTTAAGCTTGAATTGCAACAAAAAGTCTTCTCAGGCTTCATTTTCTTAATCCTAGGTAGTATAGAGTTCGAGGCAGTATAACGCTATTTAAGCTTTAACCAGCTTTTTACTCTTGTTGATACTTCTCAAGCACCCGAATGGTCTTTCCCTGGGACATAAAGCTTTTTTAATTTCATGGGGAATCTTTGAAGAAGTCTTTTCCCGCTTTATGTGTGTGATGTATGGTAGACAGAATGGGTGAAATGACTGTTGAATGGCCCATTAACGTCTTCAGGTGGTATTCTGTCTCGCTAGCACTCAGCTCAGTCATTTGCCTCACGGAGTTCATTTAAATTAGTCAAAATTGGCGGGTCTCACAGTCACACTGTGTGCACTGCCAAGTCAGTGTCACACTGCCACAAATGTCCAGCTTCATCCTGTGTTGTTTGCAATATAATGGATCTTTCTTATGAAGGACCATGATTCATTTTTATGCAGATTTATGGGTATTGATTCCTTTTTCTACTTTTGATTCTCCTAATCTTTCGTATGTAGGCCTAATCAAAAGCATGTAGGCTAATCTTACTCTGACTACAGAGATACCACTCTGGAACTTTGATATGCCATAGATTATATTATGTTCAACAGAATATTGAAAAATTTCCCACATTTGTTTGGGGGGGGGGGGAAATCAAAATACCACTCATATTGCGGAGGAAGCGGTAACGCTTCATATGACACCAATTTTTCCATTGTAGCACCTACATATGAAACATTATGGAGTCTTAAATGAGGCATGGGTAAGGCCAAAATATCATAAATATGCTAACTTTCATGAATTATTTCTCAATTATGCTTTATACTGAACAAAAATATAAACGCAACATAAAACAATTTCAACCATTTTGCTGAGTTACAGTTCGTATAAGGAAATCAGTCAGTTGAAATAAATTAATTAGGCGATAATCTATGGATTTCACATGACTGGGCAGGGGAGCAGCCATGGGTGGGCCTTGGAAGGCATAGGCCAACCCACTTGGGAGCCAGTCCCACCCACTGGGGAGCCAGGCCCAGCCAATCAGAATGATTTCCCCTCCCCACAAATGGGCTTTATTACAGACAGAAATACTCCTCAGTTTCATCAACTGTCTGGGTGGCTGGTCTCAGTCGATCCTGCAGGTGAAGAAGCCGGATGTGGAGGTCCTGGGCTGGTGTGGTTACACATGGTCTGCGGTTGTGAGGCCAGTTGGACGTACTGCCAAATTCTCAAAAATTACATTGGCGGCTTACGGAAGAGAAATTAACATTCAATTGTCTTTCAGCAGCTCTGGTAGACATTCCTGCAGTCAGCATGCCAATTGCACGCTCCCTCAAAACTTGAGACATCTGTGGCATTGGGTTGTGCGACAAAACTGCACATTTTAGAGTGGCCTTTTATTGTCCCAGCACAAGGTGCACCTGTGTAATGGTCATGCTGTTTAATCAGCTTCTTGATATGCCACACCTGTCAGGGGAACGGATTATCTTGTCAAAGGAGAAATGCTCACTAACAGGGATAGAAACAAATTTGTGCACAACATTTTTGAGAAATAAGCTTTTTGTGCGTTTGGAACATTTCTGGGATCTTTTATTTCAGCTCATGAAACATGGGACCAACACTTTCCATGCTGCTTTTATATTTGTATTCAGTACCTACAAATGTCAAATATCTGTCAACAATCCTTTATCCAAAGGACCATTCTATGGGTTAAATGTTGTGAAAATCCTCCAAATAATGGTATTTTTTCCCCCCTGGTTTCATGAGGAGGGCTATGCTTGCAGTGTAGTTTCACAATATATACTACATATCCCAATGTAGTGTCCCAATTAGCCTACTGGTTAGGAATCATTTAGCTCTTGTGGTCACTTCTGTGACAATGATGGCTTTTTGAGAACATTTTATCTGAGCGGTCTGTAATGAGCTCATGTGCAGGCAGCATGGAGGGAGGGAATCTGATCTTATTCCATGAGTATCTGAGACTAGCTGCATGTTTACTGGCTCCCTGGGGCTGTCCCTGGCCATGCGGTGTTGTTTACCACTACAAATACACAGTGGCCATGGGCCATGCTGAGGGAGCCTCCTACAGCCCAGCAGACATGTGTCTGTGGTGAAGCTAATATGGGCTTCATGTCAGCGTAGCGGCTAGGCTAGTCAGGTCTTCTTCCCTCCCAGGACCAGACAGATCCCTGAACAACGGGACAGACTAATCCTACGCATTGTCTGATCAGGCTAATCCACCCGCATGACCTGCCTCTTAACTGAACTCTCTCGCCCACCCCGCAGACAAAACGGTAGTTAGCTGTATAGCATGCTTCCCCCTTGGTGGGGAACACCCAGCTGGGACGATAACAACACAACACTCCACCTATTAGAGCACCCCCAGCCGTCCTACACACCGCCCGCACCCAGCATTGGTGATAACAAGCCACCTCATTACAGGAAATGGCTAAGCCTCCCTTTGAACCCTCTCCTCCCTGCGCTGGTGATTAGGCTGCTGCACAACCGCCCACCTATTGGGAAACGCCTACACAAGCCCTCAGCCCAGCCAGCCAGTCTCAGAGTGGGAGTGTGTGTCTGTCTGATCTTCAGCTCTGGCCTTCACTTACACCCACCATAAGCGCTGAAAGTGTTGTTTTTGTCTGGCAGAGGAACTGTTTTGGACTCTTTCAGCAGCATTTACTTTGCTTGTTGGATAGAGAGGACAGGAGGGGTGTATGGGCTGTTGATCCTCCTCCTTGTAGTAAACAAGCACTTCTTACGCAGACATGGATGTGCAGAGTAGAAACACACCATAATAATGGCTGGAACAGAGTAAAGGGAATGGCATCAAACACTTGGAAACCATGTGTTTGATGTTTTTGATACCATTCCACTGATTCCGCTCCAGCCATTGCCACGAACCCATCCTCCCCAATTATTAAGGTGCCACCAAGCTCCTGTGAGACACAGACACATGCCCTAGTCTTGCTCTCAGAATTTCCTTAAGATTACCAAGTCTATCCTTTTGAATAAGCAATGGTGATTTTATCTTTACTTGCTGACACAGTAAAAAAAAAATTGTGTCGGAAAAGCATAGTCATTTAGTGTGTGGAAGGCGGACATTTCCTCCCACATTTAACAGTAATAGTTTATGAATGACTCATTTGTGAATATTGATGTTTCTCTTTTGGTGTCTGTAGACACAAAACTCTAAACTTTGTCTGTGAGAGTCAGATAGTCTGTACACCACAGGTTGGTTGATCCTGCCAGTCAGTTCCTCGGGTCCGGGCTGTAAAGAGCAAACACAGACAGACTGTGGTCTGGTGACATCGTGAGTACAGGTCAGCCTGTGACTGAGTGCTGGGTAAACACACCCGGAAGAGAGAAGAGAGGAAGAGGAGCGGAAGAGGAGGCTCGGTTCATCACAGCAACAAACAATAGCTCTCTGACTCTTGCACTCCTCTGTACCTCAGCCTTATTACCTCTTTCATTGTGCTCTCACTCCTTCTTTATCCCTCTCCCTTTTATCTCACTCAATGCTCTGCCCTCAAGTCGGAGCATTAAAAGCACATTGTGATGATGGTGGATATGGAAGGACTTGTGAGAAAGAGCCTAATTACAGATATAGGATGTTAATTTGACCAGTTTCTCACACCCGGACAATAATCCTGCAGTAACAGGGAATGTTAATTATTTTGTAGATTATAATTCATGGAGATTTTTGTAGGGGTTGGTCCATTTTTTGGCAAATCAAGTCAGACATTTTAAAGTGGAAATTACAAACTTTAGAATACGTTTTTTAACCTGGAATACACTACTAGTTTGCGTTTCCTGCTGTGCCGGACATTTTCTGCAACAACAGGGTGATGAAATGAAGATCCTACATCTGTAAAAACCACCAAGAGCTCAGAATTTCAGCCACATAAATTTCAGTATCATAAATGGCATTAGGGTTTCATAACAGCAATATCTTATGCAGCATGCTAAAATCCTATATTATCATCACCTTTCATGTGGCTGCTCAGAGTGTGGGTGTTTTCATACACTGTTACTGAAGTGTTTGATTGCATTTGAATGAATGGCTGAATAAGATCACCTAATGTAAAGCCCCCTAACTTGCCTTCCATCTCACCAAGGGCAATGTGACTTAAGCTGAGAAGATGTATCATATTCACCTGTATGACAATGATAAGGTTTTTTTGCAACCACTGTGGAATTACCACTCTCTCTACATTGTCCTCCTCGTCCTCACCATCACCTTCACGCTTGTGGCCGTCCACCGTGCAGGCGGCGCACGGCTGTCTTTAGCCTGTCTGTGGAAGTCTGATTAAAGTGCCTCAGACATGCGCCACTCGTGGCAGGTTGACGTCACACTACCACGTCTCCGCAAGGCATTAGCCGTACGTGTGTGTGTGTGTGTGTGCTGGAGTGAAAAGGGGATTGGTGTCCCAGGCACATGTGCAGACAGCGTGCGGATCCCCAGTGGGTGGTGGGCTTTGATTGAGCTGTTTCTATTCTCCCACTTTTACTCTCCGCAAATGGGATGACTGTCAGGAAATCTACTACCCTTCCACCCTGGTGACCGTGGAGACATCTGCATACTGCATGTGGAAATTGAGGGGGTGAACACAGAGGTAGGGCAAGGACAGCACTGGAGGAAAAATGGGTCTCTGACTTGGAGAGAGGGACTTGATCGTAAATATACAATCAGATCCAAAATGATTGGCACCCTTGATAAAGATGAGCGTACTGTATAAAATACATAATACAAACACTGAGCTATATTGTATGCAACAAAAAAAAGTCAAATGATATTATTTTCTACTAATACAATCGCACATATAAAGACATTCTGTTTAACAAGTGATACAACGTAAGTGGTGGGTTTGGTGTCAAAAAACAGATACCTCATACCTACTGTAAAATATGGTGGTGGATCTTTGATGTTATGGGGCTGTTTTGCTTCCTCTGGTCCAGGGGCCCTTGTTAAGGTCATCAGCATCGTGAGTTTTACTAAGTACCAGGACATATTAGCCAAAAACCTGGTTGCCTCTGCCAGGAAGCTGAAACCTGGCCGCAGGTGGATCTTCCAGCAAGACAATAACCCCAAGTACACATCAAAATCCACAATGAAATTGGTAGTTGACCACAAAATCTACACTTTGCAATGGCCATCTCAGTCTCTGGACTTCAACCCCATTGAAAACCTGTGGTTTGAATTGAAAAGGGCCGTCCATGAGCGCAGACGAAAGATAAATGATCTGGAAAGATTCTGTCCTTCCCAATGTGTTCTCCAATCTCATAAAACATTTGAGAAAAAGGCTCTGTGTCGTTATCCTCACAAGGGGAGGATGCTAGAGTATTAAAAGCAGGGATGCCAATCATTTTGACACGTTTTTTAAAATGTACTTTTTATTACTTGTTAAACATCTCTTTCTCTGAGCACTTGTATTAATATAATAAAATTAAAATTAAATTGCATACAATATGGCTCAGTATTTGTATTATTTGTTTTATAGAGTATTTTTTGCTCATCTTTATCAAGGGTGCCAATAATTTTGGACCTGACTGTATCTCATTATATTGTGACTTTAGTGCAGGAGGGCGATAAAGCCAGTGAGGGGAGGTGATTGGAAAACTTCTCTTTTCTTGTCCCCCTTCAGATTTGCTGCAGAACTGGGAAGCTCCACTCCATTCAGACATTCAGGAGAGCGGGAGGGAAGATAAACTGACCCCTGACCTTTCACTTCTCTCCCCCATCTGTAGAGAGTTTCTGTCGTTGAGGAGCTAGGACTCGGCTGTACTTGGCTGTGCAGGACACACCAGTGAAGGTCGACACACCTGTCCCACTACCCCTTTTTACACACCCACTGGTTTTCACCCTCCGTTTTTTTTTCTGCCACTCTGCAAAGATGGCCCTGTGTGTTTTGTCACGGGGGCGGACTGTTGTGTGTTGATCCCGGGGGAGAGGTGACTCACAGCCAGGACCATGTCTTGGAAGAGGAACTACTTTGCGTCCGGAAGCGGCGGGCTGCAGGGGATATTTACCCCACGCACTATGACGTCCATCGCCCCCAGTAAAGGACTCAGCAACGAGCCGGGCCAGAACAGCTGCTTCCTCAACAGCGCACTGCAGGTAGGGGCACACACGTACACACAAACACACATAAATGTATATTTTTTCTTATTCGTTTTCTCCCCGCTTAGGTCTGAAGTGTTTGTATTGGTCTTGTTATGTGTGGGCTGCAGGGTGTGATGTGTCTGTTGACAACAGGTATTCAGTGTGGTAGAGTGGAGGTTGATCTCATCACTCTGCATAGAGTCACAGACTGCTGTGAGTTTTCAGGGGAGGAGCAGCGATTAACAACATCAACAGACAGTAATTGACAAGTCCTGTGTGGCACCCTAAGGAAACTATTGTGCAACACAGCTTCCTCTCGTTCTCTCTCTCTCTTTCTCTCTCTCTCTCTCTCTATCCTCACTTGACATGACAGAGGGGGAAGCAATAACTTTAATGTAGCATGATATACACACCGAGTATGTCCCCAGAACTTCATGCTCTAAGTGTATCTTTAAATATTTCAGTGTGGTAATGTTTTCCACTCAGTCTGCTTCCCATGTTTTTGGCTTCTCATACCCACATTCTCAGGGTCATTTTCACAGGGTTATAGTCCAATTTCTAAGCTGTCAGCGATATAAAACTATTTGATAGATCTCATTATAATCAGCCTTTGTTCTAGACTAATCCCGCTAACTGATGCAATACCGTAATTATAAATGTTCATTTAGTCCCAATTTAGAGATGAAACGGTATGAAAATTTCATATCACGATTAGAGTGACCAAAATGATCACGGTTATCAGTATTGTCGCGGTATTGTTCAGATGTGCTGGAAATGTTCAAAAAGTTTTGATACACGCACTGAAATCATATCATCGAGTTTTATATTGAAAACCAACAAACAAATAAAATTAGCAGCACTATGCACTTTGTGTGCATAAACATTAAAATAATAACATTAAAGATGGCACCATGTGGCCATGAGGTAAGTTTCCCTAGTTCAGGTGTAAATGAACACAACCTTAAGTAATCAAATCAAATAAAAAAACGAATGAAATTAGCAGCGCTCACATTGTAGTGAGGCACGGGAACCTTCATCAGCCTCAGAAAGCCAGGCCTCTCAACAATTTGAAATGCCATCATGTCCTTTGCAATGTAATATAAAAGGGCTTCAGTGAGGTCTTGAGCATTTTTTTTGATGTGGGTCCATAAGCATTTTTAAATGCTTGCTGGAGTGTCTGTGTCACAACTGTAGATGAGGGACCAGTAGCATCACTGGGTTTGTCTGCTGCACGCCCACTCTGTAAACAAGGGAATAGCAAATGTATTATTATTATTATTATTATTGGTGTTACATTATAATAGTAATAATAATAATAATTCACTTACACACACACTCTACTGTGTTGAATTTGAGTATATGCAATGGCCCCATACACAATTTACATAAATACAGGATTCTTGTATAGAAGTCTATAGTGTTTCTCCTGTTTGAACACTTTTACAACCAAGTGGACGACTGTCGGATTTTAAATGAACAAAATATGTTGGTTGGTGACTAAACTACATAACGTGTTATCGTGGGCAATGGGTGAATAGAGTCTGCGGACACACGACCCATACAGCAGCAGAACAACGTGTAGTGTTTTTACAAGAGTAGGTAACACTGAAAGCTTCAGTTTACATTATTGGCAAGCTATTAGCAAGTTAGACAGACAAACCATGACATTTTCCCCCATTCCGAAGTCCCCACATCATGCATTGAGCTAAAAGTTAACTTACCTTGCATTCGCTATAAAGTAGTGGGTGGTAGTCACGAAGGTGACTCAAGAGATTTGAAATGTTGCCCCCTTTCGCAGCAATTTTCTTTTGCCTGTTCTGCAGACAGGGGGACCGTCTTCGATTAAGTTTCCCTCAGCACTCTGGTAAAACCCAAAATACGACCACACTTCAGATTTGGTCCTCTTAGAAGGCTGAAAAATCTCCCGAGCGCTGTCACTGCCTTCCGCCATGTTTTCACACTAAACAAAACCCCCGTTGGATGCTGCGCCTGCGTCAGACAGTTGCTAACTTTGGTTGATGCTGGACAGTATTTACCGTGTTTTTCAAACCGTGGTAATCGTTAATGATAATTCAAATTTGAAATGGTAATACTAATCGTCGGGGATTTTACAGAGGTTTATCGTGAAACCGGTAACCGTTTCACCCCTAAGTCCCATACAATGTCAGTGGATAATAGATCAATCTAAAACAACAATAACAACAATTCATTAGTTCTACAGTAAAACTATCCTTTATTTAGTTGTCTTAAAATTCACCACACCAACAAGGACGTTAAGTAAATGACTGGGGTGAAGTAGGCTAGAGTCTTATGAAATGCCTGGTTCACCAGCCTCTCATTAGTGTACTCATAGACCCTTTACTTGACGTAGTAGGTGGGAGACTCTTGTCCACTCTCTCATCCAGAAGGTTTCAACTTGAACAAGCACACAAGTGGCTTGAGAAAATGCTTACCATTGCCTTCCATGGGACTGCTGCCCAGGCATTGACAGCTTGACTGGGAGGACCCACTCACACCGTACTTCCGAGAAAATGGGAAAGGCATTTCCTCAGCTTAATATGGTGCCTGCCAGGCAGTCAGTCGCCTCACTCGCCTGTGACTTAAGCCAAGCTTTTAGACCTCATAAACAACTGTCAAACAGATGCTGCCACACACCATAATTACCCAGCCAAACAACCTGTCATTAGTTTTCACTCTATTTTTGGATTACCATATAATCAACCATATAAAAAATACTGTGGCTTAGCTGACTGATAATACCTCCAAAGCTACAAATTAGTGTCAGTTATGAGTCAGGAGACAGATGGGGGGGAGCTGATATTGTATTGTCTGCTGCTGGAGGCCATAACAATATGCAGAGACAGCACATCGAGAGCCCGGGGGCGAAAACAGTCATTTTTTGTCTGTAATTAAATGTGTGTTAACTAGGCTTCATTAAGTTCTTCTCTAGTATTGTCTCTTTTTTTGCCTACACACGGCTTAACAGGCGTAACTTTGTTGAAAAAGTAATCATTTTCTCAACAAAGTTTAAATGTGGGCATATAGAAAGGATTCTGGCTGTATGGTATTAGAATGGTTTGATTTCAGTCTATTTATACTTTTTAAGTATGATTTAGCCTATTGTACTGTATTGTAATGTTCATTTGATACAGCTCAAAACACTTACCCACCATCTTAACATTTAAAGTTCAGCCCAGAAACCACTTCTGGTAGCTGTAGTACTCTGCGTTTCATTTAAAATCCCTAAATCACCGTCCCTGGGAGGAAGGGTTTATTGAAAGCTGAAGTACTGACCTACCTGCCATACTGCATTAGAGGAGAGGGTCTACCTTATTGCCTTAGATAAAAGGGTCTGCCATGGTGCCTTTCAGTTGCAGGAGGAGTGGAGTGCTTCCTGCCCTCCTGTTAGAAGCTCCGTGCACCCCACACACTGGCAGATAGAATTTGACACAAGCTTTGGATAGAGGAAGGGGTGATACAAGGTCTCTTTATCTCTGTGTCGCTCGCCTTCTCTCTCTTTCACACACACACACACACACACACACACACACACGCACACAAACAAACAAACCAGGCTGTATCTTGAGGACAAAATGGATCCATCAAACACATTTGGTCTGTCATCCTAGTGGTCTCTGAGTTGTGGTCAGATTCGCTCAAGTGAAACAAACTTAAACCTGCGCCTTTTTTCAATGCTGAATTGGATACCATTCAGAAAACAGAGTATCCAATATCCTTTCTGAATTTAAAAGTAATCCAAGAAGTAGTCATTTAGTTTTTCAAATGTATCTGTAATCTGATTACAATAATTTTGCTTGTTACATAACCGATTACAGCTAAACTTATTTTTTTATTATCAGATTACATGTAACGATTATATGGTATCAGCTATTACCCCACCCTGGTTGGCAGTGTGATAATGCTCAGCGATAAACCGAAATGTAGATTTTTATTATTTTTTTAACAACAAATTGACCGACATCAGTTCAATTATTTGAATTCCATTTCTTTTTTCTTTTTTTTCTGTGAGCTCAATGCACACAATGCACAGTTTCTCTAGAGATAAATCAGTGCAATCTGGTAGGGAGTTGAAGTTTCTAACAGGCCAATATTCAACATAGTTTAGCTCAGAAAACTTGGTAATTAACTACCATGACCATAATCCATTGCACGCCTACTTGTCTGGTCTGTGTTTCTTTTACGCCTGCTACGTAAGAGAGGCATAAGAATGTGCAATCGCGAGGGATAGAGAGCAGTTGCTTTGCGAGGTATTTCTACCTGAAAATACAGGATCTAAGTGAATGATAGTTGGTATTCAGCAGTCATAAAAGTATGCCTTATTTACTTTGAAGAACTACTAAAATTGTGATTTTGTCACAATCGTCGTAACGTGAAAGAGAAGAGGACCAAGGCGCAGCGTGAAGTGAATACATAATCTATTTATTTAAGCGACGTACTGAAGAACACTTAAACAAAACTACAAAACAACAAACGTGAAGCTATACAAAACAAATAAGTGCAGACACTGGCAACTTACACATAGACATAGACAATCACCCACAAATACCTAATGACTATGGCTGCCTAAATATGGCTCCCAATCAGAGACAACGATAGACAGCTGTCTCTAATTGAGAACCAATCTAGGCAACCATAGACATACAATCCCCTAGACTAGACACTGCCCCATAAACATAGAAAAACCCCTAGACAATACAAAACACATACATCCCCCATGTCACACCCTGACCTAACTAAAATAATAAAGAAAACAAAGATAACTAAGGCCAGGGCGTGACAGATTTTGTCAGACAGCCTAGCCAGCAGCTCTATAGAGATGCGATGACTTGGAATGAGTAAATAATAAGTCATCAAATAAAACAAATGTAATATACACAATTGAAATATTCTATGAAAGTAAATTCATGTGAATAAATTATGATAAGTGATAAGCAGTAATGGGCAGTCACTACCATCATGGGACTTTTATTAATTGTTTCAGTCTGTGTTGCCACAGCATTCAACCCACATAATGCATAGTGCATTTAATGTTGATTAAAAAAAGTACAACCGAAATCGAAAACCGTGATCTTCTTTTATTTCAAATCGAACAGAAACCGAACCTAATCGCTCAGCACTACGGTGTGAATACCTGCCTGACTGAACAAATATCTTTAGCTTTACCCCTCTCTAACATCACTGCTACAGTTTTATCTCATCATGGTCTTTTGGGTTTTTGACACACAAACGGCCATTGTCTTTGAGTTCACATCTTCCATCAGTCCCCACAGATGATAGTAGTAGTTAACGATTTATTACATTTGTAAAGAGCTTTTTCATTATACAGAATAATTTCAAAGTGCGTAAAATAAAAAAAATAAAAAACACAAATAGAAGAAAGAAAATGGACACAACTAGACAGTGCAACTGACACAAAGATCCCAGCTGACACTACATGTGGCGCGGACACCAAAGAGCACAGCTATCAACAGAACGCCTTCCTAAAGAGAAAGGTCTTTAGGCTCATTTTAAACTAGCCCAAAGTCTGTGGTGCCTTCAGGTGGTCCGGGAGTGCATTCCAGAGGCTGGGGGGGTGGTCAAACTGAAAGCCCGATTCCCCCAGGGAGCCCATATCTCGCTCAAATGTTTGAAAGTGAAACCTGCATACCAAGGCACATAATAAGAACCAGTCAAGTTGCACGAAATGGGAGACGAGGAAAACATTAGAGGAGAAATGTAGCGTCTAGAGACTGACCCCCCCGTGTTTGTAAACACCTATCTGAGTGTAACTCACACCCAGTTTAAGATTACGGACTGACCTTCTGACCTTTTAAGTATTAGCTTCCTATCATGTGAATGGAATCCAAAACGAATGTCAAGACTGATATGTACTCTTTAAACAGGATATAATGAAAACATGTATAAAGTATCCTTAGATTGATTGCAGCATTCTGGTGTCTCGTTTCCTACCACCCGACATTGAACATCTACAGTGCCTTCAGAAAGTATTGACACCCCTTGACTTTTTCCAGATTTTGTTGTGTTACATCCTGAATTTAAAATGGATTAAATATAGCCTACACACAGTACCCCATAATGTCAGTGGAATTATGTTTTTAAAAATGTTTCCTAATTAATAAAAATGAAAAGCTGAAATGTCTTGAGTCAATACGTATTCAACCCCTTTGTTATGGCAAATCTAAATAGGTTCAGGAGTAAGAATGTGCTTAACAAGTCACATAATAAGTTGCATGAACTCACTCAGTGTTCTACACAAGTGTTTAACATGATTTTTAAATGACTATCTCATCTCTGTACCCCACACATACAATTATCTGAAAGGTCCCCCAGTCAAACACAGATTCAACCACAAAGACCAGGGAGGTTTTCCAATGCCTTGCAAAGAAGGGCACCTATTGGTAGATGGGTAAAAAAAATAAAAAAAAATAACAGACATTGAATATCCCTTTGAGCGTGGTGAAGTTTTTAATTACTGAAACACCTGTCGTCGGAAGGAGTGGACCAAAGCGCAGCGTGAAAAGTGTTCATGATTTTATTTATTATCAAAAAACACTCGAACAAAGTAACAAAACGAAAGTGAACAGTTACAGCATGAGGCCAATGGTGACTTTAAAACAGTTACAGTGTTTAATGGCTGTGATAGGAAAAAACCTGAGGATGGATCAACAACATTGTAGTTACTCCACAATACTAACCTAATTGACAGAGGGAAAAGAAGGAAGTCAGTACAGAATAACAAATATTCCAAAACATGCATCCTGTTTGCAACAAGGCACTAAAGTAATATTGCAAGACCTGAAAGACCTGATCAACAACCAATTTGACAACTTGAAGATTTTTGAAAAGAATAATGGTGTCACGCCCTGGCCTTAGTTATCTTTGTTTTCTTTATTATTTTAGTTAGGTCAGGGTGTGACATGGGGGATGTATGTGTTTTGTATTGTCTAGGGGTTTTGTATGTTTATGGGGCAGTGTCTAGTCTAGGTGTATGTATGTCTATGGTTGCCTAGATTGGTTCTCAATTAGAGACAGCTGTCTATCGTTGTCTCTGATTGGGAACCATATTTAGGCAGCCATATTCATTGGGTAGTTCGTGGGTTATTGTCTATGTCTATGTGTAGTGTTTAGTGTCAGCACTATTTTGGATTATAGCGTCACGTTCGTTCGTTTGTTGTTTTTTTGTAGTTTGTAAAGTGTTCTTCGTTTTCGTCTTCATTAAAAATAGAAGATGTATTCAAACCACGCTGCGCTTTGGTCCTCCTCTCTTCCACCATATAACGATCGTGACAGAATAACCCACCAACCAAGGACCAAGCAGCGTGGTAACGGGCAGGAGCAGGAGAGACAGCGAGGTCAGGATTTCTGGACATGGGAGGAAATACTGGACGGAAAGGGACCATGGAAACAGGCTGGTGAGTATCGCCGTCCCAAAGCTGAGCTGGAGGCAGCGAAAGCGGAGAGGCGGTGGTATGAGGAGGCTGCACGAAAGCGCGGCTGGAAGCCAGAGAGGCAGCCACAAAAAGTTATTGGGGGGTGAACACGGGGAGTAGTGTTAAGCCAGGTAGGAGACCTGAGCCAACTCCCCGTGCTTACCGTGGAGAGAGAGCGACCGGGCAGGCACCGTGTTATGCAGAGATGCGCACGGTGTCCCCGGTGCGTCTGCAGAGCCCGGTGCGGTACATTCCAGCACCTCGTATCGGCCGGGCTAGGGTGGGCATCGAGCCAGGTGCCATGAAACCGGCTCTACGCATCTGGTCACCAGTGCGTCTCCTTGGGCCGGGGTACATGGCACCAGCCCTACGTATGGTGTCTCCCATACGTGTTCATAGCCCAGTGCGGCTGATTCCACCTCGCCGTACTGGCATGGCCACGGGGAGTATTCAGCCAGGTAGGGTTGGGCAGGCTCGGTGCTCGAGACCTGTAGTGCGCCTCCACGGTCCGGTCTATCCGGTGCCTTCTCCACGCACCAGTCCGCCTGTGGCAGCCCCTCGCACCAGCCCAGTACCACCAGTGCCAACACCACGCACCAAGCTTCCTGTGCGTCTCCAGAGTCCAGTACGCCCTGTTCCTTCTCCCCGCACTAGCCTTGAGGTGCGTGTCCCCAACCCGGTACCACCAGTTCCGGCACCACGCACCAAGCCTCCTGTGCATCTCCAGAGCCCTGTACGGCCTGTTCCTGCTCCCCGCACTAGCCTTGAGGTGCGTGTCCTTAGCCCGGTACCACCAGTTCCGGCACCACGCACCAGGCCTACTGTGCGCCTCAGCAGGCCAGAGTCTGCCATCTGCCCTGCGCTGCCCGTCTGCCCAGCACCGCCTGCGCTGCCCGTCTGCCCAGCGCCGTCTGAGCTGTCCGTCTGCCCAGCGCCGCCTGCTCTGCCCGTCTGTCCTGAGCCGTCAGAGCCGCCCGTCTGACCTGAGCCGTCAGAGCCGCCCGTCTGTCCTGAGCCGTCAGAGCCGCCCGTCTGTCCTGAGCCGCTAGAGCCGCCCGTCTGTCCTGAGCCGCTAGAGCCGCCCGTCAGTCAGGAGGCGCCAGAGCCGCCCGTCAGTCAGGAGCCGCCAGAGCCGCCCGTCAGTCAGGAGCCGCCAGAGCCGCCCGCCAGTCAGGAGCCGCCAGAGCCGCCCGCCAGTCAGGAGCCGCCAGAGCCGCCCGCCAGTCAGGAGCCGCCAGAGCCGCCCGCCAGTCAGGAGCCGCCATAGCCGCCCGCCAGTCAGGAGCCGTCATAGCCGCCCGCCAGTCAGGAGCCGTCATAGCCGCCCGCCAGTCAGGAGCCGCCAGAGCCGCCCGCCAGTCAGGAGCCGCCAGAGCCGCCCGCCAGTCAGGAGCTGCCAGAGCCGTCCGCCAGTCAGGAGCTGCCTGAGCCGCCCTCCAGTCAGGAGCTGCCCCTCAGTCAGGAGCTGCCCCTCAGTCAGGAGCTGCCCCTCAGTCCGGAGCTGCCCCTCAGTCCGGAGCTGCCCCTCCGTCCAGTGGCGCCCTCTAGGATGGTCTTCAGTCCGGGACTCGCTGTAAGGGTCCTCGCTCCAGAGGCACC